>NW_027443692.1:0-37566 GCF_048569485.1 Anomaloglossus baeobatrachus | reverse complement strand
GTTGAGTGGTGATGAGTTTGCTATTTGGATGAATAAAGCAAGTAAAAAGTGTGTTAGATAAAAATTCATTTCAATTCGCTAATCGGGCTAATATGAATCAGGTGAATCGAGTTCTGCTTTTGGAAACTGGGTTAAGAAGGGGTGCACCGTTCCTGGAGGTACTGCAATACCAGGTCAATGCGTGGAGTGGACAGAGCAAGCTCTTTTTCCATCTCCCTGTTCTAAAAATCCATTTAATATATGGTCCCCAGATAGGGGACGTATCAGATATTAAACTGATAAGAACAGATACTACACTTGATCTTAGCCAAAAGGCCGAGAAGCGATAACCAGAATTGGTTTGGGCCTCGAGTGGCACCCTGGCCTATGCCGGACACATCTTAGGGAGAGAGAGCGAGAGGGAGACAAACCCACGCCTACACAAGACATTTTGTCACCCAAGCCAACCCTTGAAAAGGCTGCTTTGCAGAGCAAAAACAAGAAGAATGGTGCGTTTTGCAGCCGCCGCCCACTGCAATGAATCTGAATAACTCCTCCTTTAGGGCGCAAGCAACTCCCCTCCCCCTTGCAGTCTTTCCAATTCACGATACAAAAAGACGGACAGGACAGGTTGCCTGACTTTCCGTCACTGCCACCCTTTGCCATCCTTACCCGTAGAAAGCCCTTTCATCATCCCCAAACCCTAATCTTTTCCCTTTCCTTCCCAGCCCCCAAACCCTGCCCTCTGTACCTTTCTCACCACCCGCTTCCCTTCTCCTGTCATCCCCCTACCACCCGGGAAAAAAAGAGATTGCCCCCTCCTTCCACTAGCCCACCCTCCCACCCAAAGAACAACTTCTTCTGCGCAGCTTGTTTTCTAGGCAGCAGCGCTATTGTGATGTCATCGGGGGGCATTGTGACAAGCCGCCAGTGTTCCGTCTCTTCATGTTGTGCACTGTTCAAACCGAAAATACATCAACAGGCAGGCTACAGAAAAGCTTACTAACAAAGGTTAGAGAGGGGCTTTCTCAGAGGGCTTTTTACAGTTTGTCTATTCCCAATTAGCCGGTTTAGTATACTTAATGAAAGTACTAATTCTTTCATAGGCCGCCCATTCTTAGTATTTGACGTTCAGGTAACAACAGGTAACTTTATTTGGAGTGGAAGCAGAGAGATAACACCAGATGCCAATTGTAGATCCTCTCACACCTGTGGTCACTGCAGCATCTGACTCCACTTTGTCCAAAAGGGATCTATTCCATTCAATTACACATGATCTAGATTAGACTGACAACAAGATACTGCACGGGACATAGCAGAGTTGGTGAAGTTGAGTGGTGATGAGTTTGCTATTTGGATGAATAAAGCAAGTAAAAAGTGTGTTAGATAAAAATTCATTTCAATTCGCTAATCGGGCTAATATGAATCAGGTGAATCGAGTTCTGCTTTTGGAAACTGGGTTAAGAAGGGGTGCACCGTTCCTGGAGGTACTGCAATACCAGGTCAATGCGTGGAGTGGACAGAGCAAGCTCTTTTTCCATCTCCCTGTTCTAAAAATCCATTTAATATATGGTCCCCAGATAGGGGACGTATCAGATATTAAACTGATAAGAACAGATACTACACTTGATCTTAGCCAAAAGGCCGAGAAGCGATAACCAGAATTGGTTTGGGCCTCGAGTGGCACCCTGGCCTATGCCGGACACATCTTAGGGAGAGAGAGCGAGAGGGAGACAAACCCACGCCTACACAAGACATTTTGTCACCCAAGCCAACCCTTGAAAAGGCTGCTTTGCAGAGCAAAAACAAGAAGAATGGTGCGTTTTGCAGCCGCCGCCCACTGCAATGAATCTGAATAACTCCTCCTTTAGGGCGCAAGCAACTCCCCTCCCCCTTGCAGTCTTTCCAATTCACGATACAAAAAGACGGACAGGACAGGTTGCCTGACTTTCCGTCACTGCCACCCTTTGCCATCCTTACCCGTAGAAAGCCCTTTCATCATCCCCAAACCCTAATCTTTTCCCTTTCCTTCCCAGCCCCCAAACCCTGCCCTCTGTACCTTTCTCACCACCCGCTTCCCTTCTCCTGTCATCCCCCTACCACCCGGGAAAAAAAGAGATTGCCCCCTCCTTCCACTAGCCCACCCTCCCACCCAAAGAACAACTTCTTCTGCGCAGCTTGTTTTCTAGGCAGCAGCGCTATTGTGATGTCATCGGGGGGCATTGTGACAAGCCGCCAGTGTTCCGTCTCTTCATGTTGTGCACTGTTCAAACCGAAAATACATCAACAGGCAGGCTACAGAAAAGCTTACTAACAAAGGTTAGAGAGGGGCTTTCTCAGAGGGCTTTTTACAGTTTGTCTATTCCCAATTAGCCGGTTTAGTATACTTAATGAAAGTACTAATTCTTTCATAGGCCGCCCATTCTTAGTATTTGACGTTCAGGTAACAACAGGTAACTTTATTTGGAGTGGAAGCAGAGAGATAACACCAGATGCCAATTGTAGATCCTCTCACACCTGTGGTCACTGCAGCATCTGACTCCACTTTGTCCAAAAGGGATCTATTCCATTCAATTACACATGATCTAGATTAGACTGACAACAAGATACTGCACGGGACATAGCAGAGTTGGTGAAGTTGAGTGGTGATGAGTTTGCTATTTGGATGAATAAAGCAAGTAAAAAGTGTGTTAGATAAAAATTCATTTCAATTCGCTAATCGGGCTAATATGAATCAGGTGAATCGAGTTCTGCTTTTGGAAACTGGGTTAAGAAGGGGTGCACCGTTCCTGGAGGTACTGCAATACCAGGTCAATGCGTGGAGTGGACAGAGCAAGCTCTTTTTCCATCTCCCTGTTCTAAAAATCCATTTAATATATGGTCCCCAGATAGGGGACGTATCAGATATTAAACTGATAAGAACAGATACTACACTTGATCTTAGCCAAAAGGCCGAGAAGCGATAACCAGAATTGGTTTGGGCCTCGAGTGGCACCCTGGCCTATGCCGGACACATCTTAGGGAGAGAGAGCGAGAGGGAGACAAACCCACGCCTACACAAGACATTTTGTCACCCAAGCCAACCCTTGAAAAGGCTGCTTTGCAGAGCAAAAACAAGAAGAATGGTGCGTTTTGCAGCCGCCGCCCACTGCAATGAATCTGAATAACTCCTCCTTTAGGGCGCAAGCAACTCCCCTCCCCCTTGCAGTCTTTCCAATTCACGATACAAAAAGACGGACAGGACAGGTTGCCTGACTTTCCGTCACTGCCACCCTTTGCCATCCTTACCCGTAGAAAGCCCTTTCATCATCCCCAAACCCTAATCTTTTCCCTTTCCTTCCCAGCCCCCAAACCCTGCCCTCTGTACCTTTCTCACCACCCGCTTCCCTTCTCCTGTCATCCCCCTACCACCCGGGAAAAAAAGAGATTGCCCCCTCCTTCCACTAGCCCACCCTCCCACCCAAAGAACAACTTCTTCTGCGCAGCTTGTTTTCTAGGCAGCAGCGCTATTGTGATGTCATCGGGGGGCATTGTGACAAGCCGCCAGTGTTCCGTCTCTTCATGTTGTGCACTGTTCAAACCGAAAATACATCAACAGGCAGGCTACAGAAAAGCTTACTAACAAAGGTTAGAGAGGGGCTTTCTCAGAGGGCTTTTTACAGTTTGTCTATTCCCAATTAGCCGGTTTAGTATACTTAATGAAAGTACTAATTCTTTCATAGGCCGCCCATTCTTAGTATTTGACGTTCAGGTAACAACAGGTAACTTTATTTGGAGTGGAAGCAGAGAGATAACACCAGATGCCAATTGTAGATCCTCTCACACCTGTGGTCACTGCAGCATCTGACTCCACTTTGTCCAAAAGGGATCTATTCCATTCAATTACACATGATCTAGATTAGACTGACAACAAGATACTGCACGGGACATAGCAGAGTTGGTGAAGTTGAGTGGTGATGAGTTTGCTATTTGGATGAATAAAGCAAGTAAAAAGTGTGTTAGATAAAAATTCATTTCAATTCGCTAATCGGGCTAATATGAATCAGGTGAATCGAGTTCTGCTTTTGGAAACTGGGTTAAGAAGGGGTGCACCGTTCCTGGAGGTACTGCAATACCAGGTCAATGCGTGGAGTGGACAGAGCAAGCTCTTTTTCCATCTCCCTGTTCTAAAAATCCATTTAATATATGGTCCCCAGATAGGGGACGTATCAGATATTAAACTGATAAGAACAGATACTACACTTGATCTTAGCCAAAAGGCCGAGAAGCGATAACCAGAATTGGTTTGGGCCTCGAGTGGCACCCTGGCCTATGCCGGACACATCTTAGGGAGAGAGAGCGAGAGGGAGACAAACCCACGCCTACACAAGACATTTTGTCACCCAAGCCAACCCTTGAAAAGGCTGCTTTGCAGAGCAAAAACAAGAAGAATGGTGCGTTTTGCAGCCGCCGCCCACTGCAATGAATCTGAATAACTCCTCCTTTAGGGCGCAAGCAACTCCCCTCCCCCTTGCAGTCTTTCCAATTCACGATACAAAAAGACGGACAGGACAGGTTGCCTGACTTTCCGTCACTGCCACCCTTTGCCATCCTTACCCGTAGAAAGCCCTTTCATCATCCCCAAACCCTAATCTTTTCCCTTTCCTTCCCAGCCCCCAAACCCTGCCCTCTGTACCTTTCTCACCACCCGCTTCCCTTCTCCTGTCATCCCCCTACCACCCGGGAAAAAAAGAGATTGCCCCCTCCTTCCACTAGCCCACCCTCCCACCCAAAGAACAACTTCTTCTGCGCAGCTTGTTTTCTAGGCAGCAGCGCTATTGTGATGTCATCGGGGGGCATTGTGACAAGCCGCCAGTGTTCCGTCTCTTCATGTTGTGCACTGTTCAAACCGAAAATACATCAACAGGCAGGCTACAGAAAAGCTTACTAACAAAGGTTAGAGAGGGGCTTTCTCAGAGGGCTTTTTACAGTTTGTCTATTCCCAATTAGCCGGTTTAGTATACTTAATGAAAGTACTAATTCTTTCATAGGCCGCCCATTCTTAGTATTTGACGTTCAGGTAACAACAGGTAACTTTATTTGGAGTGGAAGCAGAGAGATAACACCAGATGCCAATTGTAGATCCTCTCACACCTGTGGTCACTGCAGCATCTGACTCCACTTTGTCCAAAAGGGATCTATTCCATTCAATTACACATGATCTAGATTAGACTGACAACAAGATACTGCACGGGACATAGCAGAGTTGGTGAAGTTGAGTGGTGATGAGTTTGCTATTTGGATGAATAAAGCAAGTAAAAAGTGTGTTAGATAAAAATTCATTTCAATTCGCTAATCGGGCTAATATGAATCAGGTGAATCGAGTTCTGCTTTTGGAAACTGGGTTAAGAAGGGGTGCACCGTTCCTGGAGGTACTGCAATACCAGGTCAATGCGTGGAGTGGACAGAGCAAGCTCTTTTTCCATCTCCCTGTTCTAAAAATCCATTTAATATATGGTCCCCAGATAGGGGACGTATCAGATATTAAACTGATAAGAACAGATACTACACTTGATCTTAGCCAAAAGGCCGAGAAGCGATAACCAGAATTGGTTTGGGCCTCGAGTGGCACCCTGGCCTATGCCGGACACATCTTAGGGAGAGAGAGCGAGAGGGAGACAAACCCACGCCTACACAAGACATTTTGTCACCCAAGCCAACCCTTGAAAAGGCTGCTTTGCAGAGCAAAAACAAGAAGAATGGTGCGTTTTGCAGCCGCCGCCCACTGCAATGAATCTGAATAACTCCTCCTTTAGGGCGCAAGCAACTCCCCTCCCCCTTGCAGTCTTTCCAATTCACGATACAAAAAGACGGACAGGACAGGTTGCCTGACTTTCCGTCACTGCCACCCTTTGCCATCCTTACCCGTAGAAAGCCCTTTCATCATCCCCAAACCCTAATCTTTTCCCTTTCCTTCCCAGCCCCCAAACCCTGCCCTCTGTACCTTTCTCACCACCCGCTTCCCTTCTCCTGTCATCCCCCTACCACCCGGGAAAAAAAGAGATTGCCCCCTCCTTCCACTAGCCCACCCTCCCACCCAAAGAACAACTTCTTCTGCGCAGCTTGTTTTCTAGGCAGCAGCGCTATTGTGATGTCATCGGGGGGCATTGTGACAAGCCGCCAGTGTTCCGTCTCTTCATGTTGTGCACTGTTCAAACCGAAAATACATCAACAGGCAGGCTACAGAAAAGCTTACTAACAAAGGTTAGAGAGGGGCTTTCTCAGAGGGCTTTTTACAGTTTGTCTATTCCCAATTAGCCGGTTTAGTATACTTAATGAAAGTACTAATTCTTTCATAGGCCGCCCATTCTTAGTATTTGACGTTCAGGTAACAACAGGTAACTTTATTTGGAGTGGAAGCAGAGAGATAACACCAGATGCCAATTGTAGATCCTCTCACACCTGTGGTCACTGCAGCATCTGACTCCACTTTGTCCAAAAGGGATCTATTCCATTCAATTACACATGATCTAGATTAGACTGACAACAAGATACTGCACGGGACATAGCAGAGTTGGTGAAGTTGAGTGGTGATGAGTTTGCTATTTGGATGAATAAAGCAAGTAAAAAGTGTGTTAGATAAAAATTCATTTCAATTCGCTAATCGGGCTAATATGAATCAGGTGAATCGAGTTCTGCTTTTGGAAACTGGGTTAAGAAGGGGTGCACCGTTCCTGGAGGTACTGCAATACCAGGTCAATGCGTGGAGTGGACAGAGCAAGCTCTTTTTCCATCTCCCTGTTCTAAAAATCCATTTAATATATGGTCCCCAGATAGGGGACGTATCAGATATTAAACTGATAAGAACAGATTTTTTGATTTAATGAAGCTTTCCAAAGCACCACAAAAAATGCATGACCGAAGTCACACCAAAAACAGTGCAAAGGCTAGGATTCGTGTGGACCCCACCGTGAGGAGAGGGTCCCCAAAAATCAACCCCGTCCCTCCGAGCCAGAAGGCCACAGCAAGGGTCAGGGATCTTCGGTGCTCCCCCAAGCCGAAGCCTGGTTGAGCCTTGTTGTTGCTCCCAGCATCCACCCAGGCATCTTACCCAAGTGGAGTAGAGAGCTACTAGTTGTTGGTTTCGCAGCCGAAACTGCCCGGACCGTCAACCGGTGTTGGTTTCTCAGCCCAAGGCTAACCGGACCTCCAACCGGGTGTTGGTTTCTCAGCCGAAGCTGACCCAGACCTCCAACCAGGTGTTGGTTTCTCAGCCGAAGCTGACTCGGACCTCCAACCGGGTGTTAGTTTCTCAGCCCAAAGCTGACCAGACCTCCGACCGGGATTAAAAAAATTTCCCTTCCTAGCCAGAAGGCCAGGATAGGGTAATATGCTCAAAAAGTATGAAAAGGCAAGGTACGGTGTGCTACAGAGCCCAAGGCTTGCCGGGGTCCCAAGCCAGCAAGCTCAGACTCACTCCAGGGTCGTCAGTCCTGGGGCACGTTGTACCATAGCCCCCCACCCTTACTCAGTCTAATAGCCTCGATCCTGGTAGGGCCATGTTTTCCTCTTGATGAATATACTATCCACCCAGAGTACTAGCAAGCGCAACCTTCCAGTGTGCATTGTATCATTGTACTAAGGTGGCCTGGAGCTTAAACCACCTCTTCGAACAACACTACACTTGATCTTAGCCAAAAGGCCGAGAAGCGATAACCAGAATTGGTTTGGGCCTCGAGTGGCACCCTGGCCTATGCCGGACACATCTTAGGGAGAGAGAGCGAGAGGGAGACAAACCCACGCCTACACAAGACATTTTGTCACCCAAGCCAACCCTTGAAAAGGCTGCTTTGCAGAGCAAAAACAAGAAGAATGGTGCGTTTTGCAGCCGCCGCCCACTGCAATGAATCTGAATAACTCCTCTTTTAGGGCGCAAGCAACTCCCCTCCCCCTTGCAGTCTTTCCAATTCACGATACAAAAAGACGGACAGGACAGGTTGCCTGACTTTCCGTCACTGCCACCCTTTGCCATCCTTATCCGTAGAAAGCCCTTTCATCATCCCCAAACCCTAATCTTTTCCCTTTCCTTCCCAGCCCCCAAACCCTGCCCTCTGTACCTTTCTCACCACCCGCTTCCCTTCTCCTGTCATCCCCCTACCACCCGGGAAAAAAAGAGATTGCCCCCTCCTTCCACTAGCCCACCCTCCCACCCAAAGAACAACTTCTTCTGCGCAGCTTGTTTTCTAGGCAGCAGCGCTATTGTGATGTCATCGGGGGGCATTGTGACAAGCCGCCAGTGTTCCGTCTCTTCATGTTGTGCACTGTTCAAACCGAAAATACATCAACAGGCAGGCTACAGAAAAGCTTACTAACAAAGGTTAGAGAGGGGCTTTCTCAGAGGGCTTTTTACAGTTTGTCTATTCCCAATTAGCCGGTTTAGTATACTTAATGAAAGTACTAATTCTTTCATAGGCCGCCCATTCTTAGTATTTGACGTTCAGGTAACAACAGGTAACTTTATTTGGAGTGGAAGCAGAGAGATAACACCAGATGCCAATTGTAGATCCTCTCACACCTGTGGTCACTGCAGCATCTGACTCCACTTTGTCCAAAAGGGATCTATTCCATTCAATTACACATGATCTAGATTAGACTGACAACAAGATACTGCACGGGACATAGCAGAGTTGGTGAAGTTGAGTGGTGATGAGTTTGCTATTTGGATGAATAAAGCAAGTAAAAAGTGTGTTAGATAAAAATTCATTTCAATTCGCTAATCGGGCTAATATGAATCAGGTGAATCGAGTTCTGCTTTTGGAAACTGGGTTAAGAAGGGGTGCACCGTTCCTGGAGGTACTGCAATACCAGGTCAATGCGTGGAGTGGACAGAGCAAGCTCTTTTTCCATCTCCCTGTTCTAAAAATCCATTTAATATATGGTCCCCAGATAGGGGACGTATCAGATATTAAACTGATAAGAACAGATACTACACTTGATCTTAGCCAAAAGGCCGAGAAGCGATAACCAGAATTGGTTTGGGCCTCGAGTGGCACCCTGGCCTATGCCGGACACATCTTAGGGAGAGAGAGCGAGAGGGAGACAAACCCACGCCTACACAAGACATTTTGTCACCCAAGCCAACCCTTGAAAAGGCTGCTTTGCAGAGCAAAAACAAGAAGAATGGTGCGTTTTGCAGCCGCCGCCCACTGCAATGAATCTGAATAACTCCTCCTTTAGGGCGCAAGCAACTCCCCTCCCCCTTGCAGTCTTTCCAATTCACGATACAAAAAGACGGACAGGACAGGTTGCCTGACTTTCCGTCACTGCCACCCTTTGCCATCCTTACCCGTAGAAAGCCCTTTCATCATCCCCAAACCCTAATCTTTTCCCTTTCCTTCCCAGCCCCCAAACCCTGCCCTCTGTACCTTTCTCACCACCCGCTTCCCTTCTCCTGTCATCCCCCTACCACCCGGGAAAAAAAGAGATTGCCCCCTCCTTCCACTAGCCCACCCTCCCACCCAAAGAACAACTTCTTCTGCGCAGCTTGTTTTCTAGGCAGCAGCGCTATTGTGATGTCATCGGGGGGCATTGTGACAAGCCGCCAGTGTTCCGTCTCTTCATGTTGTGCACTGTTCAAACCGAAAATACATCAACAGGCAGGCTACAGAAAAGCTTACTAACAAAGGTTAGAGAGGGGCTTTCTCAGAGGGCTTTTTACAGTTTGTCTATTCCCAATTAGCCGGTTTAGTATACTTAATGAAAGTACTAATTCTTTCATAGGCCGCCCATTCTTAGTATTTGACGTTCAGGTAACAACAGGTAACTTTATTTGGAGTGGAAGCAGAGAGATAACACCAGATGCCAATTGTAGATCCTCTCACACCTGTGGTCACTGCAGCATCTGACTCCACTTTGTCCAAAAGGGATCTATTCCATTCAATTACACATGATCTAGATTAGACTGACAACAAGATACTGCACGGGACATAGCAGAGTTGGTGAAGTTGAGTGGTGATGAGTTTGCTATTTGGATGAATAAAGCAAGTAAAAAGTGTGTTAGATAAAAATTCATTTCAATTCGCTAATCGGGCTAATATGAATCAGGTGAATCGAGTTCTGCTTTTGGAAACTGGGTTAAGAAGGGGTGCACCGTTCCTGGAGGTACTGCAATACCAGGTCAATGCGTGGAGTGGACAGAGCAAGCTCTTTTTCCATCTCCCTGTTCTAAAAATCCATTTAATATATGGTCCCCAGATAGGGGACGTATCAGATATTAAACTGATAAGAACAGATACTACACTTGATCTTAGCCAAAAGGCCGAGAAGCGATAACCAGAATTGGTTTGGGCCTCGAGTGGCACCCTGGCCTATGCCGGACACATCTTAGGGAGAGAGAGCGAGAGGGAGACAAACCCACGCCTACACAAGACATTTTGTCACCCAAGCCAACCCTTGAAAAGGCTGCTTTGCAGAGCAAAAACAAGAAGAATGGTGCGTTTTGCAGCCGCCGCCCACTGCAATGAATCTGAATAACTCCTCCTTTAGGGCGCAAGCAACTCCCCTCCCCCTTGCAGTCTTTCCAATTCACGATACAAAAAGACGGACAGGACAGGTTGCCTGACTTTCCGTCACTGCCACCCTTTGCCATCCTTACCCGTAGAAAGCCCTTTCATCATCCCCAAACCCTAATCTTTTCCCTTTCCTTCCCAGCCCCCAAACCCTGCCCTCTGTACCTTTCTCACCACCCGCTTCCCTTCTCCTGTCATCCCCCTACCACCCGGGAAAAAAAGAGATTGCCCCCTCCTTCCACTAGCCCACCCTCCCACCCAAAGAACAACTTCTTCTGCGCAGCTTGTTTTCTAGGCAGCAGCGCTATTGTGATGTCATCGGGGGGCATTGTGACAAGCCGCCAGTGTTCCGTCTCTTCATGTTGTGCACTGTTCAAACCGAAAATACATCAACAGGCAGGCTACAGAAAAGCTTACTAACAAAGGTTAGAGAGGGGCTTTCTCAGAGGGCTTTTTACAGTTTGTCTATTCCCAATTAGCCGGTTTAGTATACTTAATGAAAGTACTAATTCTTTCATAGGCCGCCCATTCTTAGTATTTGACGTTCAGGTAACAACAGGTAACTTTATTTGGAGTGGAAGCAGAGAGATAACACCAGATGCCAATTGTAGATCCTCTCACACCTGTGGTCACTGCAGCATCTGACTCCACTTTGTCCAAAAGGGATCTATTCCATTCAATTACACATGATCTAGATTAGACTGACAACAAGATACTGCACGGGACATAGCAGAGTTGGTGAAGTTGAGTGGTGATGAGTTTGCTATTTGGATGAATAAAGCAAGTAAAAAGTGTGTTAGATAAAAATTCATTTCAATTCGCTAATCGGGCTAATATGAATCAGGTGAATCGAGTTCTGCTTTTGGAAACTGGGTTAAGAAGGGGTGCACCGTTCCTGGAGGTACTGCAATACCAGGTCAATGCGTGGAGTGGACAGAGCAAGCTCTTTTTCCATCTCCCTGTTCTAAAAATCCATTTAATATATGGTCCCCAGATAGGGGACGTATCAGATATTAAACTGATAAGAACAGATACTACACTTGATCTTAGCCAAAAGGCCGAGAAGCGATAACCAGAATTGGTTTGGGCCTCGAGTGGCACCCTGGCCTATGCCGGACACATCTTAGGGAGAGAGAGCGAGAGGGAGACAAACCCACGCCTACACAAGACATTTTGTCACCCAAGCCAACCCTTGAAAAGGCTGCTTTGCAGAGCAAAAACAAGAAGAATGGTGCGTTTTGCAGCCGCCGCCCACTGCAATGAATCTGAATAACTCCTCCTTTAGGGCGCAAGCAACTCCCCTCCCCCTTGCAGTCTTTCCAATTCACGATACAAAAAGACGGACAGGACAGGTTGCCTGACTTTCCGTCACTGCCACCCTTTGCCATCCTTACCCGTAGAAAGCCCTTTCATCATCCCCAAACCCTAATCTTTTCCCTTTCCTTCCCAGCCCCCAAACCCTGCCCTCTGTACCTTTCTCACCACCCGCTTCCCTTCTCCTGTCATCCCCCTACCACCCGGGAAAAAAAGAGATTGCCCCCTCCTTCCACTAGCCCACCCTCCCACCCAAAGAACAACTTCTTCTGCGCAGCTTGTTTTCTAGGCAGCAGCGCTATTGTGATGTCATCGGGGGGCATTGTGACAAGCCGCCAGTGTTCCGTCTCTTCATGTTGTGCACTGTTCAAACCGAAAATACATCAACAGGCAGGCTACAGAAAAGCTTACTAACAAAGGTTAGAGAGGGGCTTTCTCAGAGGGCTTTTTACAGTTTGTCTATTCCCAATTAGCCGGTTTAGTATACTTAATGAAAGTACTAATTCTTTCATAGGCCGCCCATTCTTAGTATTTGACGTTCAGGTAACAACAGGTAACTTTATTTGGAGTGGAAGCAGAGAGATAACACCAGATGCCAATTGTAGATCCTCTCACACCTGTGGTCACTGCAGCATCTGACTCCACTTTGTCCAAAAGGGATCTATTCCATTCAATTACACATGATCTAGATTAGACTGACAACAAGATACTGCACGGGACATAGCAGAGTTGGTGAAGTTGAGTGGTGATGAGTTTGCTATTTGGATGAATAAAGCAAGTAAAAAGTGTGTTAGATAAAAATTCATTTCAATTCGCTAATCGGGCTAATATGAATCAGGTGAATCGAGTTCTGCTTTTGGAAACTGGGTTAAGAAGGGGTGCACCGTTCCTGGAGGTACTGCAATACCAGGTCAATGCGTGGAGTGGACAGAGCAAGCTCTTTTTCCATCTCCCTGTTCTAAAAATCCATTTAATATATGGTCCCCAGATAGGGGACGTATCAGATATTAAACTGATAAGAACAGATTTTTTGATTTAATGAAGCTTTCCAAAGCACCACAAAAAATGCATGACCGAAGTCACACCAAAAACAGTGCAAAGGCTAGGATTCGTGTGGACCCCACCGTGAGGAGAGGGTCCCCAAAAATCAACCCCGTCCCTCCGAGCCAGAAGGCCACAGCAAGGGTCAGGGATCTTCGGTGCTCCCCCAAGCCGAAGCCTGGTTGAGCCTTGTTGTTGCTCCCAGCATCCACCCAGGCATCTTACCCAAGTGGAGTAGAGAGCTACTAGTTGTTGGTTTCGCAGCCGAAACTGCCCGGACCGTCAACCGGTGTTGGTTTCTCAGCCCAAGGCTAACCGGACCTCCAACCGGGTGTTGGTTTCTCAGCCGAAGCTGACCCAGACCTCCAACCAGGTGTTGGTTTCTCAGCCGAAGCTGACCCGGACCTCCAACCGGGTGTTAGTTTCTCAGCCCAAAGCTGACCAGACCTCCGACCGGGATTAAAAAAATTTCCCTTCCTAGCCAGAAGGCCAGGATAGGGTAATATGCTCAAAAAGTATGAAAAGGCAAGGTACGGTGTGCTACAGAGCCCAAGGCTTGCCGGGGTCCCAAGCCAGCAAGCTCAGACTCACTCCAGGGTCGTCAGTCCTGGGGCACGTTGTACCATAGCCCCCCACCCTTACTCAGTCTAATAGCCTCGATCCTGGTAGGGCCATGTTTTCCTCTTGATGAATATACTATCCACCCAGAGTACTAGCAAGCGCAACCTTCCAGTGTGCATTGTATCATTGTACTAAGGTGGCCTGGAGCTTAAACCACCTCTTCGAACAACACTACACTTGATCTTAGCCAAAAGGCCGAGAAGCGATAACCAGAATTGGTTTGGGCCTCGAGTGGCACCCTGGCCTATGCCGGACACATCTTAGGGAGAGAGAGCGAGAGGGAGACAAACCCACGCCTACACAAGACATTTTGTCACCCAAGCCAACCCTTGAAAAGGCTGCTTTGCAGAGCAAAAACAAGAAGAATGGTGCGTTTTGCAGCCGCCGCCCACTGCAATGAATCTGAATAACTCCTCTTTTAGGGCGCAAGCAACTCCCCTCCCCCTTGCAGTCTTTCCAATTCACGATACAAAAAGACGGACAGGACAGGTTGCCTGACTTTCCGTCACTGCCACCCTTTGCCATCCTTATCCGTAGAAAGCCCTTTCATCATCCCCAAACCCTAATCTTTTCCCTTTCCTTCCCAGCCCCCAAACCCTGCCCTCTGTACCTTTCTCACCACCCGCTTCCCTTCTCCTGTCATCCCCCTACCACCCGGGAAAAAAAGAGATTGCCCCCTCCTTCCACTAGCCCACCCTCCCACCCAAAGAACAACTTCTTCTGCGCAGCTTGTTTTCTAGGCAGCAGCGCTATTGTGATGTCATCGGGGGGCATTGTGACAAGCCGCCAGTGTTCCGTCTCTTCATGTTGTGCACTGTTCAAACCGAAAATACATCAACAGGCAGGCTACAGAAAAGCTTACTAACAAAGGTTAGAGAGGGGCTTTCTCAGAGGGCTTTTTACAGTTTGTCTATTCCCAATTAGCCGGTTTAGTATACTTAATGAAAGTACTAATTCTTTCATAGGCCGCCCATTCTTAGTATTTGACGTTCAGGTAACAACAGGTAACTTTATTTGGAGTGGAAGCAGAGAGATAACACCAGATGCCAATTGTAGATCCTCTCACACCTGTGGTCACTGCAGCATCTGACTCCACTTTGTCCAAAAGGGATCTATTCCATTCAATTACACATGATCTAGATTAGACTGACAACAAGATACTGCACGGGACATAGCAGAGTTGGTGAAGTTGAGTGGTGATGAGTTTGCTATTTGGATGAATAAAGCAAGTAAAAAGTGTGTTAGATAAAAATTCATTTCAATTCGCTAATCGGGCTAATATGAATCAGGTGAATCGAGTTCTGCTTTTGGAAACTGGGTTAAGAAGGGGTGCACCGTTCCTGGAGGTACTGCAATACCAGGTCAATGCGTGGAGTGGACAGAGCAAGCTCTTTTTCCATCTCCCTGTTCTAAAAATCCATTTAATATATGGTCCCCAGATAGGGGACGTATCAGATATTAAACTGATAAGAACAGATACTACACTTGATCTTAGCCAAAAGGCCGAGAAGCGATAACCAGAATTGGTTTGGGCCTCGAGTGGCACCCTGGCCTATGCCGGACACATCTTAGGGAGAGAGAGCGAGAGGGAGACAAACCCACGCCTACACAAGACATTTTGTCACCCAAGCCAACCCTTGAAAAGGCTGCTTTGCAGAGCAAAAACAAGAAGAATGGTGCGTTTTGCAGCCGCCGCCCACTGCAATGAATCTGAATAACTCCTCCTTTAGGGCGCAAGCAACTCCCCTCCCCCTTGCAGTCTTTCCAATTCACGATACAAAAAGACGGACAGGACAGGTTGCCTGACTTTCCGTCACTGCCACCCTTTGCCATCCTTACCCGTAGAAAGCCCTTTCATCATCCCCAAACCCTAATCTTTTCCCTTTCCTTCCCAGCCCCCAAACCCTGCCCTCTGTACCTTTCTCACCACCCGCTTCCCTTCTCCTGTCATCCCCCTACCACCCGGGAAAAAAAGAGATTGCCCCCTCCTTCCACTAGCCCACCCTCCCACCCAAAGAACAACTTCTTCTGCGCAGCTTGTTTTCTAGGCAGCAGCGCTATTGTGATGTCATCGGGGGGCATTGTGACAAGCCGCCAGTGTTCCGTCTCTTCATGTTGTGCACTGTTCAAACCGAAAATACATCAACAGGCAGGCTACAGAAAAGCTTACTAACAAAGGTTAGAGAGGGGCTTTCTCAGAGGGCTTTTTACAGTTTGTCTATTCCCAATTAGCCGGTTTAGTATACTTAATGAAAGTACTAATTCTTTCATAGGCCGCCCATTCTTAGTATTTGACGTTCAGGTAACAACAGGTAACTTTATTTGGAGTGGAAGCAGAGAGATAACACCAGATGCCAATTGTAGATCCTCTCACACCTGTGGTCACTGCAGCATCTGACTCCACTTTGTCCAAAAGGGATCTATTCCATTCAATTACACATGATCTAGATTAGACTGACAACAAGATACTGCACGGGACATAGCAGAGTTGGTGAAGTTGAGTGGTGATGAGTTTGCTATTTGGATGAATAAAGCAAGTAAAAAGTGTGTTAGATAAAAATTCATTTCAATTCGCTAATCGGGCTAATATGAATCAGGTGAATCGAGTTCTGCTTTTGGAAACTGGGTTAAGAAGGGGTGCACCGTTCCTGGAGGTACTGCAATACCAGGTCAATGCGTGGAGTGGACAGAGCAAGCTCTTTTTCCATCTCCCTGTTCTAAAAATCCATTTAATATATGGTCCCCAGATAGGGGACGTATCAGATATTAAACTGATAAGAACAGATTTTTGATTTAATGAAGCTTTCCAAAGCACCACAAAAAAAGCATGACCGAAGTCACACCAAAAACAGTGCAAAGGCTAGGATTCGTGTAGACCCCACCGTGAGGAGAGGGTCCCCAAAAATCAACCCCGTCCCTCCGAGCCAGAAGGCCACAGCAAGGGTCAGGGATCTTCGGTGCTCCCCCAAGCTGAAGCCTGGTTGAGCCTTGTCGTTGCTCCCAGCGTCCACCCAGGCATCTTACCCAAGTGGAGTAGAGAGCTACTAGTTGTTGGTTTCGCAGCCAAAACTGCCCGGACCGTCAACCGGTGTTGGTTTCTCAGCCCAAGGCTAACCGGACCTCCAACCGGGTGTTGGTTTCTCAGCCGAAGCTGACCCAGACCTCCAACCGGGTGTTGGTTTCTCAGCCGAAGCTGACCCAGACCTCCAACCGGGTGTTAGTTTCTCAGCCCAAAGCTGACCAGACCTCCGACCGGGATTATAAAAATTTCCCTTCCTAGCCAGAAGGCCGGGATAGGGTAATATGCTCAAAAAGTATGAAAAGGCAAGGTACGGTGTGCTACAGAGCCCAAGGCTTGCCGGGGTCCCAAGCCAGCAAGCTCAGACTCACTCCAGGGTCGTCAGTCCTGGGGCACGTTGTACCATAGCCCCCCACCCTTACTCAGTCTAATAGCCTCGATCCTGGTAGGGCCATGTTTTCCTCTAGATGAATATACTATCCACCCAGAGTACTAGCAAGCGCAACCTTCCAGTGTGCATTGTATCATTGTACTAAGGTGGCCTGGAGCTTAAACCACCTCTTCGAACAACACTACACTTGATCTTAGCCAAAAGGCCGAGAAGCGATAACCAGAATTGGTTTGGGCCTCGAGTGGCACCCTGGCCTATGCCGGACACATCTTAGGGAGAGAGAGCGAGAGGGAGACAAACCCACGCCTACACAAGACATTTTGTCACCCAAGCCAACCCTTGAAAAGGCTGCTTTGCAGAGCAAAAACAAGAAGAATGGTGCGTTTTGCAGCCGCCGCCCACTGCAATGAATCTGAATAACTCCTCCTTTAGGGCGCAAGCAACTCCCCTCCCCCTTGCAGTCTTTCCAATTCACGATACAAAAAGACGGACAGGACAGGTTGCCTGACTTTCCGTCACTGCCACCCTTTGCCATCCTTACCCGTAGAAAGCCCTTTCATCATCCCCAAACCCTAATCTTTTCCCTTTCCTTCCCAGCCCCCAAACCCTGCCCTCTGTACCTTTCTCACCACCCGCTTCCCTTCTCCTGTCATCCCCCTACCACCCGGGAAAAAAAGAGATTGCCCCCTCCTTCCACTAGCCCACCCTCCCACCCAAAGAACAACTTCTTCTGCGCAGCTTGTTTTCTAGGCAGCAGCGCTATTGTGATGTCATCGGGGGGCATTGTGACAAGCCGCCAGTGTTCCGTCTCTTCATGTTGTGCACTGTTCAAACCGAAAATACATCAACAGGCAGGCTACAGAAAAGCTTACTAACAAAGGTTAGAGAGGGGCTTTCTCAGAGGGCTTTTTACAGTTTGTCTATTCCCAATTAGCCGGTTTAGTATACTTAATGAAAGTACTAATTCTTTCATAGGCCGCCCATTCTTAGTATTTGACGTTCAGGTAACAACAGGTAACTTTATTTGGAGTGGAAGCAGAGAGATAACACCAGATGCCAATTGTAGATCCTCTCACACCTGTGGTCACTGCAGCATCTGACTCCACTTTGTCCAAAAGGGATCTATTCCATTCAATTACACATGATCTAGATTAGACTGACAACAAGATACTGCACGGGACATAGCAGAGTTGGTGAAGTTGAGTGGTGATGAGTTTGCTATTTGGATGAATAAAGCAAGTAAAAAGTGTGTTAGATAAAAATTCATTTCAATTCGCTAATCGGGCTAATATGAATCAGGTGAATCGAGTTCTGCTTTTGGAAACTGGGTTAAGAAGGGGTGCACCGTTCCTGGAGGTACTGCAATACCAGGTCAATGCGTGGAGTGGACAGAGCAAGCTCTTTTTCCATCTCCCTGTTCTAAAAATCCATTTAATATATGGTCCCCAGATAGGGGACGTATCAGATATTAAACTGATAAGAACAGATGAGATTTCATCCGCAAATTTCAGAAAACGGTCATCGGCCACCACACAAAAGCGCAGTGCCGCAGGTGATCGCCTCCCGAGCCCA
The DNA here is from genome assembly GCF_048569485.1 of Anomaloglossus baeobatrachus. Classification (NCBI taxonomy): domain Eukaryota; kingdom Metazoa; phylum Chordata; class Amphibia; order Anura; family Aromobatidae; genus Anomaloglossus; species Anomaloglossus baeobatrachus. The sequence continues at coordinate 19,082 of NW_027443692.1, read as the reverse complement.
GGAACCACCAGCCATAAGGGGACGTAAGCACCAAAAGGCGCAACAATCCCCGAGGCCGGCGGTTGTGCAAGCCCGGGCCCCTCCCAGCCAAGACCAAGGCAAACCCAATGAAGGGACTACACTTGATCTTAGCCAAAAGGCCGAGAAGCGATAACCAGAATTGGTTTGGGCCTCGAGTGGCACCCTGGCCTATGCCGGACACATCTTAGGGAGAGAGAGCGAGAGGGAGACAAACCCACGCCTACACAAGACATTTTGTCACCCAAGCCAACCCTTGAAAAGGCTGCTTTGCAGAGCAAAAACAAGAAGAATGGTGCGTTTTGCAGCCGCCGCCCACTGCAATGAATCTGAATAACTCCTCCTTTAGGGCGCAAGCAACTCCCCTCCCCCTTGCAGTCTTTCCAATTCACGATACAAAAAGACGGACAGGACAGGTTGCCTGACTTTCCGTCACTGCCACCCTTTGCCATCCTTACCCGTAGAAAGCCCTTTCATCATCCCCAAACCCTAATCTTTTCCCTTTCCTTCCCAGCCCCCAAACCCTGCCCTCTGTACCTTTCTCACCACCCGCTTCCCTTCTCCTGTCATCCCCCTACCACCCGGGAAAAAAAGAGATTGCCCCCTCCTTCCACTAGCCCACCCTCCCACCCAAAGAACAACTTCTTCTGCGCAGCTTGTTTTCTAGGCAGCAGCGCTATTGTGATGTCATCGGGGGGCATTGTGACAAGCCGCCAGTGTTCCGTCTCTTCATGTTGTGCACTGTTCAAACCGAAAATACATCAACAGGCAGGCTACAGAAAAGCTTACTAACAAAGGTTAGAGAGGGGCTTTCTCAGAGGGCTTTTTACAGTTTGTCTATTCCCAATTAGCCGGTTTAGTATACTTAATGAAAGTACTAATTCTTTCATAGGCCGCCCATTCTTAGTATTTGACGTTCAGGTAACAACAGGTAACTTTATTTGGAGTGGAAGCAGAGAGATAACACCAGATGCCAATTGTAGATCCTCTCACACCTGTGGTCACTGCAGCATCTGACTCCACTTTGTCCAAAAGGGATCTATTCCATTCAATTACACATGATCTAGATTAGACTGACAACAAGATACTGCACGGGACATAGCAGAGTTGGTGAAGTTGAGTGGTGATGAGTTTGCTATTTGGATGAATAAAGCAAGTAAAAAGTGTGTTAGATAAAAATTCATTTCAATTCGCTAATCGGGCTAATATGAATCAGGTGAATCGAGTTCTGCTTTTGGAAACTGGGTTAAGAAGGGGTGCACCGTTCCTGGAGGTACTGCAATACCAGGTCAATGCGTGGAGTGGACAGAGCAAGCTCTTTTTCCATCTCCCTGTTCTAAAAATCCATTTAATATATGGTCCCCAGATAGGGGACGTATCAGATATTAAACTGATAAGAACAGATACTACACTTGATCTTAGCCAAAAGGCCGAGAAGCGATAACCAGAATTGGTTTGGGCCTCGAGTGGCACCCTGGCCTATGCCGGACACATCTTAGGGAGAGAGAGCGAGAGGGAGACAAACCCACGCCTACACAAGACATTTTGTCACCCAAGCCAACCCTTGAAAAGGCTGCTTTGCAGAGCAAAAACAAGAAGAATGGTGCGTTTTGCAGCCGCCGCCCACTGCAATGAATCTGAATAACTCCTCCTTTAGGGCGCAAGCAACTCCCCTCCCCCTTGCAGTCTTTCCAATTCACGATACAAAAAGACGGACAGGACAGGTTGCCTGACTTTCCGTCACTGCCACCCTTTGCCATCCTTACCCGTAGAAAGCCCTTTCATCATCCCCAAACCCTAATCTTTTCCCTTTCCTTCCCAGCCCCCAAACCCTGCCCTCTGTACCTTTCTCACCACCCGCTTCCCTTCTCCTGTCATCCCCCTACCACCCGGGAAAAAAAGAGATTGCCCCCTCCTTCCACTAGCCCACCCTCCCACCCAAAGAACAACTTCTTCTGCGCAGCTTGTTTTCTAGGCAGCAGCGCTATTGTGATGTCATCGGGGGGCATTGTGACAAGCCGCCAGTGTTCCGTCTCTTCATGTTGTGCACTGTTCAAACCGAAAATACATCAACAGGCAGGCTACAGAAAAGCTTACTAACAAAGGTTAGAGAGGGGCTTTCTCAGAGGGCTTTTTACAGTTTGTCTATTCCCAATTAGCCGGTTTAGTATACTTAATGAAAGTACTAATTCTTTCATAGGCCGCCCATTCTTAGTATTTGACGTTCAGGTAACAACAGGTAACTTTATTTGGAGTGGAAGCAGAGAGATAACACCAGATGCCAATTGTAGATCCTCTCACACCTGTGGTCACTGCAGCATCTGACTCCACTTTGTCCAAAAGGGATCTATTCCATTCAATTACACATGATCTAGATTAGACTGACAACAAGATACTGCACGGGACATAGCAGAGTTGGTGAAGTTGAGTGGTGATGAGTTTGCTATTTGGATGAATAAAGCAAGTAAAAAGTGTGTTAGATAAAAATTCATTTCAATTCGCTAATCGGGCTAATATGAATCAGGTGAATCGAGTTCTGCTTTTGGAAACTGGGTTAAGAAGGGGTGCACCGTTCCTGGAGGTACTGCAATACCAGGTCAATGCGTGGAGTGGACAGAGCAAGCTCTTTTTCCATCTCCCTGTTCTAAAAATCCATTTAATATATGGTCCCCAGATAGGGGACGTATCAGATATTAAACTGATAAGAACAGATACTACACTTGATCTTAGCCAAAAGGCCGAGAAGCGATAACCAGAATTGGTTTGGGCCTCGAGTGGCACCCTGGCCTATGCCGGACACATCTTAGGGAGAGAGAGCGAGAGGGAGACAAACCCACGCCTACACAAGACATTTTGTCACCCAAGCCAACCCTTGAAAAGGCTGCTTTGCAGAGCAAAAACAAGAAGAATGGTGCGTTTTGCAGCCGCCGCCCACTGCAATGAATCTGAATAACTCCTCCTTTAGGGCGCAAGCAACTCCCCTCCCCCTTGCAGTCTTTCCAATTCACGATACAAAAAGACGGACAGGACAGGTTGCCTGACTTTCCGTCACTGCCACCCTTTGCCATCCTTACCCGTAGAAAGCCCTTTCATCATCCCCAAACCCTAATCTTTTCCCTTTCCTTCCCAGCCCCCAAACCCTGCCCTCTGTACCTTTCTCACCACCCGCTTCCCTTCTCCTGTCATCCCCCTACCATCCGGGAAAAAAAGAGATTGCCCCCTCCTTCCACTAGCCCACCCTCCCACCCAAAGAACAACTTCTTCTGCGCAGCTTGTTTTCTAGGCAGCAGCGCTATTGTGATGTCATCGGGGGGCATTGTGACAAGCCGCCAGTGTTCCGTCTCTTCATGTTGTGCACTGTTCAAACCGAAAATACATCAACAGGCAGGCTACAGAAAAGCTTACTAACAAAGGTTAGAGAGGGGCTTTCTCAGAGGGCTTTTTACAGTTTGTCTATTCCCAATTAGCCGGTTTAGTATACTTAATGAAAGTACTAATTCTTTCATAGGCCGCCCATTCTTAGTATTTGACGTTCAGGTAACAACAGGTAACTTTATTTGGAGTGGAAGCAGAGAGATAACACCAGATGCCAATTGTAGATCCTCTCACACCTGTGGTCACTGCAGCATCTGACTCCACTTTGTCCAAAAGGGATCTATTCCATTCAATTACACATGATCTAGATTAGACTGACAACAAGATACTGCACGGGACATAGCAGAGTTGGTGAAGTTGAGTGGTGATGAGTTTGCTATTTGGATGAATAAAGCAAGTAAAAAGTGTGTTAGATAAAAATTCATTTCAATTCGCTAATCGGGCTAATATGAATCAGGTGAATCGAGTTCTGCTTTTGGAAACTGGGTTAAGAAGGGGTGCACCGTTCCTGGAGGTACTGCAATACCAGGTCAATGCGTGGAGTGGACAGAGCAAGCTCTTTTTCCATCTCCCTGTTCTAAAAATCCATTTAATATATGGTCCCCAGATAGGGGACGTATCAGATATTAAACTGATAAGAACAGATACTACACTTGATCTTAGCCAAAAGGCCGAGAAGCGATAACCAGAATTGGTTTGGGCCTCGAGTGGCACCCTGGCCTATGCCGGACACATCTTAGGGAGAGAGAGCGAGAGGGAGACAAACCCACGCCTACACAAGACATTTTGTCACCCAAGCCAACCCTTGAAAAGGCTGCTTTGCAGAGCAAAAACAAGAAGAATGGTGCGTTTTGCAGCCGCCGCCCACTGCAATGAATCTGAATAACTCCTCCTTTAGGGCGCAAGCAACTCCCCTCCCCCTTGCAGTCTTTCCAATTCACGATACAAAAAGACGGACAGGACAGGTTGCCTGACTTTCCGTCACTGCCACCCTTTGCCATCCTTACCCGTAGAAAGCCCTTTCATCATCCCCAAACCCTAATCTTTTCCCTTTCCTTCCCAGCCCCCAAACCCTGCCCTCTGTACCTTTCTCACCACCCGCTTCCCTTCTCCTGTCATCCCCCTACCACCCGGGAAAAAAAGAGATTGCCCCCTCCTTCCACTAGCCCACCCTCCCACCCAAAGAACAACTTCTTCTGCGCAGCTTGTTTTCTAGGCAGCAGCGCTATTGTGATGTCATCGGGGGGCATTGTGACAAGCCGCCAGTGTTCCGTCTCTTCATGTTGTGCACTGTTCAAACCGAAAATACATCAACAGGCAGGCTACAGAAAAGCTTACTAACAAAGGTTAGAGAGGGGCTTTCTCAGAGGGCTTTTTACAGTTTGTCTATTCCCAATTAGCCGGTTTAGTATACTTAATGAAAGTACTAATTCTTTCATAGGCCGCCCATTCTTAGTATTTGACGTTCAGGTAACAACAGGTAACTTTATTTGGAGTGGAAGCAGAGAGATAACACCAGATGCCAATTGTAGATCCTCTCACACCTGTGGTCACTGCAGCATCTGACTCCACTTTGTCCAAAAGGGATCTATTCCATTCAATTACACATGATCTAGATTAGACTGACAACAAGATACTGCACGGGACATAGCAGAGTTGGTGAAGTTGAGTGGTGATGAGTTTGCTATTTGGATGAATAAAGCAAGTAAAAAGTGTGTTAGATAAAAATTCATTTCAATTCGCTAATCGGGCTAATATGAATCAGGTGAATCGAGTTCTGCTTTTGGAAACTGGGTTAAGAAGGGGTGCACCGTTCCTGGAGGTACTGCAATACCAGGTCAATGCGTGGAGTGGACAGAGCAAGCTCTTTTTCCATCTCCCTGTTCTAAAAATCCATTTAATATATGGTCCCCAGATAGGGGACGTATCAGATATTAAACTGATAAGAACAGATACTACACTTGATCTTAGCCAAAAGGCCGAGAAGCGATAACCAGAATTGGTTTGGGCCTCGAGTGGCACCCTGGCCTATGCCGGACACATCTTAGGGAGAGAGAGCGAGAGGGAGACAAACCCACGCCTACACAAGACATTTTGTCACCCAAGCCAACCCTTGAAAAGGCTGCTTTGCAGAGCAAAAACAAGAAGAATGGTGCGTTTTGCAGCCGCCGCCCACTGCAATGAATCTGAATAACTCCTCCTTTAGGGCGCAAGCAACTCCCCTCCCCCTTGCAGTCTTTCCAATTCACGATACAAAAAGACGGACAGGACAGGTTGCCTGACTTTCCGTCACTGCCACCCTTTGCCATCCTTACCCGTAGAAAGCCCTTTCATCATCCCCAAACCCTAATCTTTTCCCTTTCCTTCCCAGCCCCCAAACCCTGCCCTCTGTACCTTTCTCACCACCCGCTTCCCTTCTCCTGTCATCCCCCTACCACCCGGGAAAAAAAGAGATTGCCCCCTCCTTCCACTAGCCCACCCTCCCACCCAAAGAACAACTTCTTCTGCGCAGCTTGTTTTCTAGGCAGCAGCGCTATTGTGATGTCATCGGGGGGCATTGTGACAAGCCGCCAGTGTTCCGTCTCTTCATGTTGTGCACTGTTCAAACCGAAAATACATCAACAGGCAGGCTACAGAAAAGCTTACTAACAAAGGTTAGAGAGGGGCTTTCTCAGAGGGCTTTTTACAGTTTGTCTATTCCCAATTAGCCGGTTTAGTATACTTAATGAAAGTACTAATTCTTTCATAGGCCGCCCATTCTTAGTATTTGACGTTCAGGTAACAACAGGTAACTTTATTTGGAGTGGAAGCAGAGAGATAACACCAGATGCCAATTGTAGATCCTCTCACACCTGTGGTCACTGCAGCATCTGACTCCACTTTGTCCAAAAGGGATCTATTCCATTCAATTACACATGATCTAGATTAGACTGACAACAAGATACTGCACGGGACATAGCAGAGTTGGTGAAGTTGAGTGGTGATGAGTTTGCTATTTGGATGAATAAAGCAAGTAAAAAGTGTGTTAGATAAAAATTCATTTCAATTCGCTAATCGGGCTAATATGAATCAGGTGAATCGAGTTCTGCTTTTGGAAACTGGGTTAAGAAGGGGTGCACCGTTCCTGGAGGTACTGCAATACCAGGTCAATGCGTGGAGTGGACAGAGCAAGCTCTTTTTCCATCTCCCTGTTCTAAAAATCCATTTAATATATGGTCCCCAGATAGGGGACGTATCAGATATTAAACTGATAAGAACAGATACTACACTTGATCTTAGCCAAAAGGCCGAGAAGCGATAACCAGAATTGGTTTGGGCCTCGAGTGGCACCCTGGCCTATGCCGGACACATCTTAGGGAGAGAGAGCGAGAGGGAGACAAACCCACGCCTACACAAGACATTTTGTCACCCAAGCCAACCCTTGAAAAGGCTGCTTTGCAGAGCAAAAACAAGAAGAATGGTGCGTTTTGCAGCCGCCGCCCACTGCAATGAATCTGAATAACTCCTCCTTTAGGGCGCAAGCAACTCCCCTCCCCCTTGCAGTCTTTCCAATTCACGATACAAAAAGACGGACAGGACAGGTTGCCTGACGTTCCGTCACTGCCACCCTTTGCCATCCTTACCCGTAGAAAGCCCTTTCATCATCCCCAAACCCTAATCTTTTCCCTTTCCTTCCCAGCCCCCAAACCCTGCCCTCTGTACCTTTCTCACCACCCGCTTCCCTTCTCCTGTCATCCCCCTACCACCCGGGAAAAAAAGAGATTGCCCCCTCCTTCCACTAGCCCACCCTCCCACCCAAAGAACAACTTCTTCTGCGCAGCTTGTTTTCTAGGCAGCAGCGCTATTGTGATGTCATCGGGGGGCATTGTGACAAGCCGCCAGTGTTCCGTCTCTTCATGTTGTGCACTGTTCAAACCGAAAATACATCAACAGGCAGGCTACAGAAAAGCTTACTAACAAAGGTTAGAGAGGGGCTTTCTCAGAGGGCTTTTTACAGTTTGTCTATTCCCAATTAGCCGGTTTAGTATACTTAATGAAAGTACTAATTCTTTCATAGGCCGCCCATTCTTAGTATTTGACGTTCAGGTAACAACAGGTAACTTTATTTGGAGTGGAAGCAGAGAGATAACACCAGATGCCAATTGTAGATCCTCTCACACCTGTGGTCACTGCAGCATCTGACTCCACTTTGTCCAAAAGGGATCTATTCCATTCAATTACACATGATCTAGATTAGACTGACAACAAGATACTGCACGGGACATAGCAGAGTTGGTGAAGTTGAGTGGTGATGAGTTTGCTATTTGGATGAATAAAGCAAGTAAAAAGTGTGTTAGATAAAAATTAATTTCAATTCGCTAATCGGGCTAATATGAATCAGGTGAATCGAGTTCTGCTTTTGGAAACTGGGTTAAGAAGGGGTGCACCGTTCCTGGAGGTACTGCAATACCAGGTCAATGCGTGGAGTGGACAGAGCAAGCTCTTTTTCCATCTCCCTGTTCTAAAAATCCATTTAATATATGGTCCCCAGATAGGGGACGTATCAGATATTAAACTGATAAGAACAGATGAGATTTCATCCGCAATTTTCAGAATCAAGGTAGCCCCGAAGGCCAGCAGGCCACCACACAAAAGCGCAGTGCCTGGGTGATCGCCTCCCGAGCCCAGGAACCACTAGCCACAAGGGGACGTAAGCACCAAAAGGCGCAACAATCCCCGAGGCCGGCGGTTGTGCAAGCCCGGGCCCCTCCCAGCCAAGACCAAGGCAAACCCAATGAAGGGACTACACTTGATCTTAGCCAAAAGGCCGAGAAGCGATAACCAGAATTGGTTTGGGCCTCGAGTGGCACCCTGGCCTATGCCGGACACATCTTAGGGAGAGAGAGCGAGAGGGAGACAAACCCACGCCTACACAAGACATTTTGTCACCCAAGCCAACCCTTGAAAAGGCTGCTTTGCAGAGCAAAAACAAGAAGAATGGTGCGTTTTGCAGCCGCCGCCCACTGCAATGAATCTGAATAACTCCTCCTTTAGGGCGCAAGCAACTCCCCTCCCCCTTGCAGTCTTTCCAATTCACGATACAAAAAGACGGACAGGACAGGTTGCCTGACTTTCCGTCACTGCCACCCTTTGCCATCCTTACCCGTAGAAAGCCCTTTCATCATCCCCAAACCCTAATCTTTTCCCTTTCCTTCCCAGCCCCCAAACCCTGCCCTCTGTACCTTTCTCACCACCCGCTTCCCTTCTCCTGTCATCCCCCTACCACCCGGGAAAAAAAGAGATTGCCCCCTCCTTCCACTAGCCCACCCTCCCACCCAAAGAACAACTTCTTCTGCGCAGCTTGTTTTCTAGGCAGCAGCGCTATTGTGATGTCATCGGGGGGCATTGTGACAAGCCGCCAGTGTTCCGTCTCTTCATGTTGTGCACTGTTCAAACCGAAAATACATCAACAGGCAGGCTACAGAAAAGCTTACTAACAAAGGTTAGAGAGGGGCTTTCTCAGAGGGCTTTTTACAGTTTGTCTATTCCCAATTAGCCGGTTTAGTATACTTAATGAAAGTACTAATTCTTTCATAGGCCGCCCATTCTTAGTATTTGACGTTCAGGTAACAACAGGTAACTTTATTTGGAGTGGAAGCAGAGAGATAACACCAGATGCCAATTGTAGATCCTCTCACACCTGTGGTCACTGCAGCATCTGACTCCACTTTGTCCAAAAGGGATCTATTCCATTCAATTACACATGATCTAGATTAGACTGACAACAAGATACTGCACGGGACATAGCAGAGTTGGTGAAGTTGAGTGGTGATGAGTTTGCTATTTGGATGAATAAAGCAAGTAAAAAGTGTGTTAGATAAAAATTCATTTCAATTCGCTAATCGGGCTAATATGAATCAGGTGAATCGAGTTCTGCTTTTGGAAACTGGGTTAAGAAGGGGTGCACCGTTCCTGGAGGTACTGCAATACCAGGTCAATGCGTGGAGTGGACAGAGCAAGCTCTTTTTCCATCTCCCTGTTCTAAAAATCCATTTAATATATGGTCCCCAGATAGGGGACGTATCAGATATTAAACTGATAAGAACAGATACTACACTTGATCTTAGCCAAAAGGCCGAGAAGCGATAACCAGAATTGGTTTGGGCCTCGAGTGGCACCCTGGCCTATGCCGGACACATCTTAGGGAGAGAGAGCGAGAGGGAGACAAACCCACGCCTACACAAGACATTTTGTCACCCAAGCCAACCCTTGAAAAGGCTGCTTTGCAGAGCAAAAACAAGAAGAATGGTGCGTTTTGCAGCCGCCGCCCACTGCAATGAATCTGAATAACTCCTCCTTTAGGGCGCAAGCAACTCCCCTCCCCCTTGCAGTCTTTCCAATTCACGATACAAAAAGACGGACAGGACAGGTTGCCTGACTTTCCGTCACTGCCACCCTTTGCCATCCTTACCCGTAGAAAGCCCTTTCATCATCCCCAAACCCTAATCTTTTCCCTTTCCTTCCCAGCCCCCAAACCCTGCCCTCTGTACCTTTCTCACCACCCGCTTCCCTTCTCCTGTCATCCCCCTACCACCCGGGAAAAAAAGAGATTGCCCCCTCCTTCCACTAGCCCACCCTCCCACCCAAAGAACAACTTCTTCTGCGCAGCTTGTTTTCTAGGCAGCAGCGCTATTGTGATGTCATCGGGGGGCATTGTGACAAGCCGCCAGTGTTCCGTCTCTTCATGTTGTGCACTGTTCAAACCGAAAATACATCAACAGGCAGGCTACAGAAAAGCTTACTAACAAAGGTTAGAGAGGGGCTTTCTCAGAGGGCTTTTTACAGTTTGTCTATTCCCAATTAGCCGGTTTAGTATACTTAATGAAAGTACTAATTCTTTCATAGGCCGCCCATTCTTAGTATTTGACGTTCAGGTAACAACAGGTAACTTTATTTGGAGTGGAAGCAGAGAGATAACACCAGATGCCAATTGTAGATCCTCTCACACCTGTGGTCACTGCAGCATCTGACTCCACTTTGTCCAAAAGGGATCTATTCCATTCAATTACACATGATCTAGATTAGACTGACAACAAGATACTGCACGGGACATAGCAGAGTTGGTGAAGTTGAGTGGTGATGAGTTTGCTATTTGGATGAATAAAGCAAGTAAAAAGTGTGTTAGATAAAAATTCATTTCAATTCGCTAATCGGGCTAATATGAATCAGGTGAATCGAGTTCTGCTTTTGGAAACTGGGTTAAGAAGGGGTGCACCGTTCCTGGAGGTACTGCAATACCAGGTCAATGCGTGGAGTGGACAGAGCAAGCTCTTTTTCCATCTCCCTGTTCTAAAAATCCATTTAATATATGGTCCCCAGATAGGGGACGTATCAGATATTAAACTGATAAGAACAGATTTTTGATTTAATGAAGCTTTCCAAAGCACCGCAAAAAATGCATGACCAAAGTCACACCAAAAACAGTGCAAAGGCTAGGATTCGTGTGGACCCCTCCGTGAGGAGAGGGTCCCCAAAAATCAACCCCGTCCCTCCGAGCCAGAAGGCCACAGCAAGGGTCAGGGATCTTCGGTGCTCCCCCATGCCGAAGCCTGGTTGAGCCTTGTCGTTGCTCCCAGCGTCCACCCAGGCATCTTACCCAAGTGGAGTAGAGAGCTACTAGTTGTTGGTTTCGCAGCCGAAACTGCCCGGACCGTCAACCGGTGTTGGTTTCTCAGCCCAAGGCTAACCGGACCTCCAACCGGGTGTTGGTTTCTCAGCCGAAGCTGACCCGGACCTCCAACCGGGTGTTGGTTTCTCAGCCGAAGCTGACCCGGACCTCCAACCGGGTGTTGGTTTCTCAGCCGAAGCTGACCCGGACCTCCAACCGGGTGTTGGTTTCTCAGCCAAAGCTGACCCAGACCTCCAACCGGGTGTTGGTTTCTCAGCCCAAAGCTGAACGGACCTCCGACCATGATTATAAAAATTTCCCTTCCTAGCCAGAAGGCCGGGATAGAGCAATATGCTCAGAAAGTATGAAAAGGCAAGGTACGGTGTGCTACAGAGCCCAAGGCTCGCCGGGGTCCCAAGCCAGCAAGCTCAGACTCACTCCAGGGTCGTCAATCCTGGGGCACATTGCACCATAGCCCCCACACTTACTCAGTCTAATAGCCTCGATCCTGGTAGGGCCATGGTTTCCTCTAGATGGATATACTATCCTCCCAAAGTACTAACAAGCGCAACCTTCCAGTGTGCATTGCATCATTGTACTAAGGTGGCCGGAGCCTTAAACCACCTTTTCGAACGATACTACACTTGATCTTAGCCAAAAGGCCGAGAAGCGATAACCAGAATTGGTTTGGGCCTCGAGTGGCACCCTGGCCTATGCCGGACACATCTTAGGGAGAGAGAGCGAGAGGGAGACAAACCCACGCCTACACAAGACATTTTGTCACCCAAGCCAACCCTTGAAAAGGCTGCTTTGCAGAGCAAAAACAAGAAGAATGGTGCGTTTTGCAGCCGCCGCCCACTGCAATGAATCTGAATAACCCCTCCTTTAGGGCGCAAGCAACTCCCCTCCCCCTTGCAGTCTTTCCAATTCACGATACAAAAAGACGGACAGGACAGGTTGCCTGACTTTCCGTCACTGCCACCCTTTGCCATCCTTACCCGTAGAAAGCCCTTTCATCATCCCCAAACCCTAATCTTTTCCCTTTCCTTCCCAGCCCCCAAACCCTGCCCTCTGTACCTTTCTCACCACCCGCTTCCCTTCTCCTGTCATCCCCCTACCACCCGGGAAAAAAAGAGATTGCCCCCTCCTTCCACTAGCCCACCCTCCCACCCAAAGAACAACTTCTTCTGCGCAGCTTGTTTTCTAGGCAGCAGCGCTATTGTGATGTCATCGGGGGGCATTGTGACAAGCCGCCAGTGTTCCGTCTCTTCATGTTGTGCACTGTTCAAACCGAAAATACATCAACAGGCAGGCTACAGAAAAGCTTACTAACAAAGGTTAGAGAGGGGCTTTCTCAGAGGGCTTTTTACAGTTTGTCTATTCCCAATTAGCCGGTTTAGTATACTTAATGAAAGTACTAATTCTTTCATAGGCCGCCCATTCTTAGTATTTGACGTTCAGGTAACAACAGGTAACTTTATTTGGAGTGGAAGCAGAGAGATAACACCAGATGCCAATTGTAGATCCTCTCACACCTGTGGTCACTGCAGCATCTGACTCCACTTTGTCCAAAAGGGATCTATTCCATTCAATTACACATGATCTAGATTAGACTGACAACAAGATACTGCACGGGACATAGCAGAGTTGGTGAAGTTGAGTGGTGATGAGTTTGCTATTTGGATGAATAAAGCAAGTAAAAAGTGTGTTAGATAAAAATTCATTTCAATTCGCTAATCGGGCTAATATGAATCAGGTGAATCGAGTTCTGCTTTTGGAAACTGGGTTAAGAAGGGGTGCACCGTTCCTGGAGGTACTGCAATACCAGGTCAATGCGTGGAGTGGACAGAGCAAGCTCTTTTTCCATCTCCCTGTTCTAAAAATCCATTTAATATATGGTCCCCAGATAGGGGACGTATCAGATATTAAACTGATAAGAACAGATTTTGATTTAATGAAGCTTTCCAAAGCACCGCAAAAAATGCATGACCGAAGTCACACCAAAAACAGTGCAAAGGCTAGGATTCGTGTGGACCCCTCCGTGAGGAGAGGGTCCCCAAAAATCAACCCCGTCCCTCCGAGCCAGAAGGCCACAGCAAGGGTCAGGGATCTTCGGTGCTCCCCCAAGCCGAAGCCTGGTTGAGCCTTGTCGTTGCTCCCAGCGTCCATCCAGGCATCTTACCCAAGTGGAGTAGAGAGCTACTAGTTGTTGGTGTCGCAGCCGAAACTGCCCGGACCGTCAACCGGTGTTGGTTTCTCAGCCCAAGGCTAACCGGACCTCCAACCGGGTGTTGGTTTCTCAGCCGAAGCTGACCCGGACCTCCAACCGGGTGTTGGTTTCTCAGCCGAAGCTGACCCGGACCTCCAACCGGGTGTTGGTTTCTCAGCCGAAGCTGACCCGGACCTCCAACCGGGTGTTGGTTTCTCAGCCAAAGCTGACCCGGACCTCCAACCGGGTGTTGGTTTCTCAGCCCAAAGCTGAACGGACCTCCGACCATGATTATAAAAATTTCCCTTCCTAGCCAGAAGGCCAGGATAGAGCAATATGCTCAGAAAGTATGAAAGGGCAAGGTACGGTGTGCTACAGAGCCCAAGGCTCGCCGGGGTCCCAAGCCAGCAAGCTCAGACTCACTCCAGGGTCGTCAATCCTGGGGCACATTGCACCATAGCCCCCACACTTACTCAGTCTAATAGCCTCGATCCTGGTAGGGCCATGGTTTCCTCTAGATGGATATACTATCCTCCCAAAGTACTAACAAGCGCAACCTTCCAGTGTGCATTGCATCATTGTACTAAGGTGGCCGGAGCCTTAAACCACCTTTTCGAACGATACTACACTTGATCTTAGCCAAAAGGCCGAGAAGCGATAACCAGAATTGGTTTGGGCCTCGAGTGGCACCCTGGCCTATGCCGGACACATCTTAGGGAGAGAGAGCGAGAGGGAGACAAACCCACGCCTACACAAGACATTTTGTCACCCAAGCCAACCCTTGAAAAGGCTGCTTTGCAGAGCAAAAACAAGAAGAATGGTGCGTTTTGCAGCCGCCGCCCACTGCAATGAATCTGAATAACTCCTCCTTTAGGGCGCAAGCAACTCCCCTCCCCCTTGCAGTCTTTCCAATTCACGATACAAAAAGACGGACAGGACAGGTTGCCTGACTTTCCGTCACTGCCACCCTTTGCCATCCTTACCCGTAGAAAGCCCTTTCATCATCCCCAAACCCTAATCTTTTCCCTTTCCTTCCCAGCCCCCAAACCCTGCCCTCTGTACCTTTCTCACCACCCGCTTCCCTTCTCCTGTCATCCCCCTACCACCCGGGAAAAAAAGAGATTGCCCCCTCCTTCCACTAGCCCACCCTCCCACCCAAAGAACAACTTCTTCTGCGCAGCTTGTTTTCTAGGCAGCAGCGCTATTGTGATGTCATCGGGGGGCATTGTGACAAGCCGCCAGTGTTCCGTCTCTTCATGTTGTGCACTGTTCAAACCGAAAATACATCAACAGGCAGGCTACAGAAAAGCTTACTAACAAAGGTTAGAGAGGGGCTTTCTCAGAGGGCTTTTTACAGTTTGTCTATTCCCAATTAGCCGGTTTAGTATACTTAATGAAAGTACTAATTCTTTCATAGGCCGCCCATTCTTAGTATTTGACGTTCAGGTAACAACAGGTAACTTTATTTGGAGTGGAAGCAGAGAGATAACACCAGATGCCAATTGTAGATCCTCTCACACCTGTGGTCACTGCAGCATCTGACTCCACTTTGTCCAAAAGGGATCTATTCCATTCAATTACACATGATCTAGATTAGACTGACAACAAGATACTGCACGGGACATAGCAGAGTTGGTGAAGTTGAGTGGTGATGAGTTTGCTATTTGGATGAATAAAGCAAGTAAAAAGTGTGTTAGATAAAAATTCATTTCAATTCGCTAATCGGGCTAATATGAATCAGGTGAATCGAGTTCTGCTTTTGGAAACTGGGTTAAGAAGGGGTGCACCGTTCCTGGAGGTACTGCAATACCAGGTCAATGCGTGGAGTGGACAGAGCAAGCTCTTTTTCCATCTCCCTGTTCTAAAAATCCATTTAATATATGGTCCCCAGATAGGGGACGTATCAGATATTAAACTGATAAGAACAGATACTACACTTGATCTTAGCCAAAAGGCCGAGAAGCGATAACCAGAATTGGTTTGGGCCTCGAGTGGCACCCTGGCCTATGCCGGACACATCTTAGGGAGAGAGAGCGAGAGGGAGACAAACCCACGCCTACACAAGACATTTTGTCACCCAAGCCAACCCTTGAAAAGGCTGCTTTGCAGAGCAAAAACAAGAAGAATGGTGCGTTTTGCAGCCGCCGCCCACTGCAATGAATCTGAATAACTCCTCCTTTAGGGCGCAAGCAACTCCCCTCCCCCTTGCAGTCTTTCCAATTCACGATACAAAAAGACGGACAGGACAGGTTGCCTGACTTTCCGTCACTGCCACCCTTTGCCATCCTTACCCGTAGAAAGCCCTTTCATCATCCCCAAACCCTAATCTTTTCCCTTTCCTTCCCAGCCCCCAAACCCTGCCCTCTGTACCTTTCTCACCACCCGCTTCCCTTCTCCTGTCATCCCCCTACCACCCGGGAAAAAAAGAGATTGCCCCCTCCTTCCACTAGCCCACCCTCCCACCCAAAGAACAACTTCTTCTGCGCAGCTTGTTTTCTAGGCAGCAGCGCTATTGTGATGTCATCGGGGGGCATTGTGACAAGCCGCCAGTGTTCCGTCTCTTCATGTTGTGCACTGTTCAAACCGAAAATACATCAACAGGCAGGCTACAGAAAAGCTTACTAACAAAGGTTAGAGAGGGGCTTTCTCAGAGGGCTTTTTACAGTTTGTCTATTCCCAATTAGCCGGTTTAGTATACTTAATGAAAGTACTAATTCTTTCATAGGCCGCCCATTCTTAGTATTTGACGTTCAGGTAACAACAGGTAACTTTATTTGGAGTGGAAGCAGAGAGATAACACCAGATGCCAATTGTAGATCCTCTCACACCTGTGGTCACTGCAGCATCTGACTCCACTTTGTCCAAAAGGGATCTATTCCATTCAATTACACATGATCTAGATTAGACTGACAACAAGATACTGCACGGGACATAGCAGAGTTGGTGAAGTTGAGTGGTGATGAGTTTGCTATTTGGATGAATAAAGCAAGTAAAAAGTGTGTTAGATAAAAATTCATTTCAATTCGCTAATCGGGCTAATATGAATCAGGTGAATCGAGTTCTGCTTTTGGAAACTGGGTTAAGAAGGGGTGCACCGTTCCTGGAGGTACTGCAATACCAGGTCAATGCGTGGAGTGGACAGAGCAAGCTCTTTTTCCATCTCCCTGTTCTAAAAATCCATTTAATATATGGTCCCCAGATAGGGGACGTATCAGATATTAAACTGATAAGAACAGATACTACACTTGATCTTAGCCAAAAGGCCGAGAAGCGATAACCAGAATTGGTTTGGGCCTCGAGTGGCACCCTGGCCTATGCCGGACACATCTTAGGGAGAGAGAGCGAGAGGGAGACAAACCCACGCCTACACAAGACATTTTGTCACCCAAGCCAACCCTTGAAAAGGCTGCTTTGCAGAGCAAAAACAAGAAGAATGGTGCGTTTTGCAGCCGCCGCCCACTGCAATGAATCTGAATAACTCCTCCTTTAGGGCGCAAGCAACTCCCCTCCCCCTTGCAGTCTTTCCAATTCACGATACAAAAAGACGGACAGGACAGGTTGCCTGACTTTCCGTCACTGCCACCCTTTGCCATCCTTACCCGTAGAAAGCCCTTTCATCATCCCCAAACCCTAATCTTTTCCCTTTCCTTCCCAGCCCCCAAACCCTGCCCTCTGTACCTTTCTCACCACCCGCTTCCCTTCTCCTGTCATCCCCCTACCACCCGGGAAAAAAAGAGATTGCCCCCTCCTTCCACTAGCCCACCCTCCCACCCAAAGAACAACTTCTTCTGCGCAGCTTGTTTTCTAGGCAGCAGCGCTATTGTGATGTCATCGGGGGGCATTGTGACAAGCCGCCAGTGTTCCGTCTCTTCATGTTGTGCACTGTTCAAACCGAAAATACATCAACAGGCAGGCTACAGAAAAGCTTACTAACAAAGGTTAGAGAGGGGCTTTCTCAGAGGGCTTTTTACAGTTTGTCTATTCCCAATTAGCCGGTTTAGTATACTTAATGAAAGTACTAATTCTTTCATAGGCCGCCCATTCTTAGTATTTGACGTTCAGGTAACAACAGGTAACTTTATTTGGAGTGGAAGCAGAGAGATAACACCAGATGCCAATTGTAGATCCTCTCACACCTGTGGTCACTGCAGCATCTGACTCCACTTTGTCCAAAAGGGATCTATTCCATTCAATTACACATGATCTAGATTAGACTGACAACAAGATACTGCACGGGACATAGCAGAGTTGGTGAAGTTGAGTGGTGATGAGTTTGCTATTTGGATGAATAAAGCAAGTAAAAAGTGTGTTAGATAAAAATTCATTTCAATTCGCTAATCGGGCTAATATGAATCAGGTGAATCGAGTTCTGCTTTTGGAAACTGGGTTAAGAAGGGGTGCACCGTTCCTGGAGGTACTGCAATACCAGGTCAATGCGTGGAGTGGACAGAGCAAGCTCTTTTTCCATCTCCCTGTTCTAAAAATCCATTTAATATATGGTCCCCAGATAGGGGACGTATCAGATATTAAACTGATAAGAACAGATACTACACTTGATCTTAGCCAAAAGGCCGAGAAGCGATAACCAGAATTGGTTTGGGCCTCGAGTGGCACCCTGGCCTATGCCGGACACATCTTAGGGAGAGAGAGCGAGAGGGAGACAAACCCACGCCTACACAAGACATTTTGTCACCCAAGCCAACCCTTGAAAAGGCTGCTTTGCAGAGCAAAAACAAGAAGAATGGTGCGTTTTGCAGCCGCCGCCCACTGCAATGAATCTGAATAACTCCTCCTTTAGGGCGCAAGCAACTCCCCTCCCCCTTGCAGTCTTTCCAATTCACGATACAAAAAGACGGACAGGACAGGTTGCCTGACTTTCCGTCACTGCCACCCTTTGCCATCCTTACCCGTAGAAAGCCCTTTCATCATCCCCAAACCCTAATCTTTTCCCTTTCCTTCCCAGCCCCCAAACCCTGCCCTCTGTACCTTTCTCACCACCCGCTTCCCTTCTCCTGTCATCCCCCTACCACCCGGGAAAAAAAGAGATTGCCCCCTCCTTCCACTAGCCCACCCTCCCACCCAAAGAACAACTTCTTCTGCGCAGCTTGTTTTCTAGGCAGCAGCGCTATTGTGATGTCATCGGGGGGCATTGTGACAAGCCGCCAGTGTTCCGTCTCTTCATGTTGTGCACTGTTCAAACCGAAAATACATCAACAGGCAGGCTACAGAAAAGCTTACTAACAAAGGTTAGAGAGGGGCTTTCTCAGAGGGCTTTTTACAGTTTGTCTATTCCCAATTAGCCGGTTTAGTATACTTAATGAAAGTACTAATTCTTTCATAGGCCGCCCATTCTTAGTATTTGACGTTCAGGTAACAACAGGTAACTTTATTTGGAGTGGAAGCAGAGAGATAACACCAGATGCCAATTGTAGATCCTCTCACACCTGTGGTCACTGCAGCATCTGACTCCACTTTGTCCAAAAGGGATCTATTCCATTCAATTACACATGATCTAGATTAGACTGACAACAAGATACTGCACGGGACATAGCAGAGTTGGTGAAGTTGAGTGGTGATGAGTTTGCTATTTGGATGAATAAAGCAAGTAAAAAGTGTGTTAGATAAAAATTCATTTCAATTCGCTAATCGTGCTAATATGAATCAGGTGAATCGAGTTCTGCTTTTGGAAACTGGGTTAAGAAGGGGTGCACCGTTCCTGGAGGTACTGCAATACCAGGTCAATGCGTGGAGTGGACAGAGCAAGCTCTTTTTCCATCTCCCTGTTCTAAAAATCCATTTAATATATGGTCCCCAGATAGGGGACGTATCAGA
>NW_027443691.1:0-37600 GCF_048569485.1 Anomaloglossus baeobatrachus | reverse complement strand
CAAAGGGGCGGAGATCACCATCCCGGACCAGTGATCCCAGGGAGACTATTCCTCGATTCCTCCATTCGCCAAACCCCGGCAGCCCACAAAAGTGTGGAAGGTCCAGGTTATCCCATAGGGGTATCTCAGTTGGCATATCATGGAAACCAAAAATGGTTTTAGCCTCTTTCCAGACCCTGGCCCCCAGTTTGTGTATTGGGAGGACCCAACCCTCAGGAGCCCTCTTGTGGTCCGTCAACAATGGCCATAGGAGATCCATACCTGTGAGCTCTGCCAGAAGACCCTCCGGAGAACCCCTCACCCCAGGAAGTGTCCATTGTCCCAAATATTTCAATTGTCCGGCCAGATAGTATATGTACAGATCAGGAAGGGCCATACCCCCCATGTCCCTGGGTCTCTGTAATTTGGCCAATTGGACCCTTGATCTGGAAGGACCCCAGACAAAGGTGATCATTAAAGATTCCAGGGACCGAAAGAAAGAGCGAGGAATCTGTACGAATACATGTTGGGTTATGTAAAGACACTTTGGTTGCACTATCATTTTAAGGAGATTAATTCTTCCCGCCACTGAGAGCGGGAGTTGGCTCCATCTATTAAATTTCTCCCCGAGGTGTGATAATAAGGGGGCAATATTTCTTGCTATCATCTCCGAAGGGTTTCCCGTCAATATAATCCCCAGGTATTTAAAATGATCCACCACTGGAACTCTACATATGTGGGTGTTCATCATTTCCTTCCTGTCCCGAGATAGGAAGAGGAGGTACGATTTTGACCAATTTATTGACAGGCCCGAGAACTCCCCAAATCGGTCGATTAACTCTACGGCTCTAGGAATGGAGGAATCCGGGTCAGAAGCAAACAATAACAGGTCGTCTGCATACAGAGACAAACGTTCATCTCCCTTACGATGTCTCACTCCCCGGTAGATTGGGTCCGTCCGAATGCGCACTGCCAACGGTTCCATGGCAAGGGCGAACAGAAGAGGGGATAGAGGACACCCCTGCCTGGTTCCCCTCCCCAAAGGGAAAGTTTCCGATACTCCGCCTCCCACCTGAATGTTAGCCGTTGGAGCTTTATATATAATCTCAATCCATCTAATAAAATCGTTGCCGAAACCAAATGCCCGCAGTACCTCCAGCAGGTATGGCCATTCTATAGAGTCAAAGGCCTTGGCCGCATCCAGGGAGACCAAAGCCCAATCCTCCTCTAACTTGGTGCCCATCTGTAGAATCACCTGTGCCCTCCTCAGATTATCCGAGGTACTTCTACCCGGAATGAATCCAGACTGATCCTCATGTATTATGGAGGAGATCACTTTATTGAGTCTAGTTGCTAGAATTTTAGTAAGAATTTTGTAATCAGAGTTCAACAGAGAGATCGGTCTGTATGAGCCACAATCCAATGGATCCTTATCTGGTTTCAATAGTAGCACGATGGTTGCCTCATAGAAGGAATCAGGTAACCGTCCCCTGCGGAACGAAGCCTCAGCCGTCTCCAGGAGAGCTGGAGCCAGCTCCCCCCTATACTTGTCAAATATTTCAATCGGGAGTCCATCTGGGCCAGACGCCTTACCCCTATTGAGGGCTCCCATCGCCTCCACCATCTCTTCCATGCTAATGGGCTCATCCAAGGCCGACCTCTGGGCCAAAGTCAGTCTGGGAAACTCCAGATCCCGCAAGTATTCAGCGATCTCCTCCCTTGACACAGTCAGCCTGGACTCATATAGGTTCCTATAGAAGTCCAGAAACACCTTCAGAATGCCAGTGACGGAGGTGATTGAATCGCCACCGGAGTCTCTGATCTTAAGGACCGCAGGTGAGCTAGTGGATTGGCGCACCAGGAACGCAAGTAAACTACTAGATTGGTTCCCTTGCTCAAAATATCTCTGGTTCATGAAGAAGACATGTCTCTTAGCCTTATCTTGCAGGAACAAAAGATATTTCCTCCCAGCCTGTAGCCACTGGAATCTGTTTCCTTCAGAAGGGTCTGAGGTAAATCTATGTTCAAGCACTCTATTTTGAGTGGCCAATTCCTCCTCCTCTCTGGCCGCCTGTTTCTTGACATAAGAGATAGAGGAGTGACAGCAACCCCTCAAATACGCCTTAAGCGCGTCCCAATAGGCCGAGTGATTCTCTTCCACGGAGTTCGTCTCGGTGTATGCCCTGAGCTGATCAGGAATCCTGTCATTGGTACCAAAGAGTGACAGCCACCAAGGGTTAATCTTCCGTGACACTTTACGAGATTTACAACCCTCCCACTTAATGCTGACAAATACCGGAGAGTGGTCTGATACTGATCTGGGTAGATGACACACCGATTGTATATGGGCACAGACTCTTTCATTTCCACAGATGTAATCAATTCTAGACAATGAGTTTTTCCCTGGGGTATAACATGTGTATTCTCTCAGTACTGGGTTAAAAAAACGCCACATGTCGCACCACCCCACCTCCTGGAGGAATGCACTCAATCTAGTTTGCATCGTAGGGGAGATCGGGACCTGTCGGGTGTTGAATCTATCCAGCCCTGTGTTACTAATGAAATTGAAGTCCCCCATGCAGAGCACCAAGGCTTGTGGGAATTGTGAGGCAAACTTAGCCGCTTCATACAAAATTGAGATTCCCATCGCAGGGGGGATGTATATAGCTAAGATCACTATCATGATCCCATCGATGTGAGCCTGGATAAACACATACCTCCCATCATTATCCTTTATAATCTTACCCGGGTCCCACCGCAATGCTTTATGGACTAGTACCGATACTCCCCTCGAATATGAGGAATGAACAGAGTGAGCTGACCATTGAACCCAAGGCTTCTGAAGCACTCTCGTGGTTTCCAACAACAAATGGGTCTCTTGTAAACATACAATCTGAGCTTTGGATTTTTTGATATGTGCGAATACTGCCGCCCGTTTCCTGGATGTGCCCAGTCCCCTAACATTCCATGTCATCAAGCTTAAAGCCATTGAAATGTATCTCTTACTGAATTAATAGGGAAATGTCAAAAACTTAACCCACAGTAGAACTTGGGCAAACGTACCCTTAAATACAAACTATCGGTTGCAAACACACAGCCGAAAGAACTGATCCAGTAGTGTGACCAGGAGAGGGTGTCCCTAGTAACGACCAGGGTGAACCAACGTGGCTAGATGGTGTACTTGGTACGGGGGTGTCCTCGAAACAAGGACTTAAGCTTCTCCTGCAGTCCAACGTATTGAATTACCCTGCAACATAGCCTATTAATCGTACTTGGGTAAGAGAACCCAAAGCGAATGGGCATAGAAATATGGGAAGAAGAAAGAGAAGAGAGAGAGGAAAAAAAAAAAAAAAGGGGGGGGGTGGAATGGAGGAGTGAAAGGTGGGCGGGGAAGGGGTGAGGAAGAGAGAAAGGGGGCAAGGGAAGAGAAGAGAGAGAAGAGAACTTAAGATGGGCGGAAAAAGAGAGAGTGTGAGGAGGAGGAAATATAGAAATATAAGAAGAAGAGAGGTAACGGATGGCATTCTGGGTGGAAATTGGGGAAGAGAGAGGAAGGTTGAAGAGGGAAGCTGGAGAGAATAGCAAAAGAAGACTTAGAGGTAGATAGGGAATGGGATAGCAAGGATGGGTATGAGGATGAGATAAAAGGGGCTGAGGGATTAAACAAGTAAGTGAGACTGAGAGGGGGGAAGAAGAGATAGGAATATAAAGGAAATGGGAGGAGAATTTGCAGGCAATCCCAAATTATAAGTGATTATCATGTATGGTGACCTTAAAAAACCTTAATATAGCTCTAAAGACAAAATTCAGCATCCTGAACTTAAGTGCGTTGCCAAATACTGCAAACCCGGAGTGAAGTCCCATTTTGGATCGCAAGATGCAGGATAATTCAAGATCGCATGATGGTGATCATGGCACCGCAGCAGCGTTCTGGCACATGTCCCGCCTGAAGTCAGTTCAGTCCGGTCCCACCAGCGACGAGTATTCCAGAACTCAAACAGGACTTAGTAATGATCGCAGTGAGCTCAGGTCCCGACACACTCAGAGGCGCAACCTCCAGCTGCCCAGCCTCGAGGGGGGGCCAACCTGGAGACCGGCACAATGGAAGGCCAATAATAAACACATCCAGTAACTCACATGCTTCCGGGGGTCGCAAGCGCACCAGCGCATCCTGATGGAATCGTCAATTTCTCAACAAACTGGAACCAAAAGAGCAGGACGCGGACGCAACTGCGACCCCGAGCACCGCTCCACTCGTATGGCAGGGGAGATGAAGGAAACAAAAATATTTCGCGCCTTCAATATCAAAGGACGCCGAATATCTGCATAGGATGATCCTACAACTATCGCAACAGCGATTTCAGACGTCCCAGGAAAAAGAATCGTATCACCGACCTCACTCCAAAGGAGATGAAATAAACAAATCAGAACCGCGACGCCATCACAACAGCGATCCTCCCGGCGTCGCTCATGGCTGTAACGCATCAGCGCTTCCTCTTCAGCATGTTGATCCAATCATCCGCCTCCGCAGGAGAAGTAAAGAACAAGGATCGCTCTTGATGAACCACTCTGAGACGAGCCGGGAAGATCATGGAGTAAGCAATTTGGTGATCTCTAAGGCGTTTTTTCACCTGAATGAAGGATGCCCTCGTTTTCTGGAGAGACGCAGAGAAGTCAGGGAAAATCAGTATGGGAGCATTATTATGTAGGATCGGGCCTTTGCGTCGCGCCGCACCAAGGATCGCATCTCTATCCCTGCTGCTCAACAGTCGGGCCAGGAGAGGTCTAGGCTGCGCTCCCGGGGGAGGAGGTCTGGCCGGTACCCGGTGGGCTCTTTCTATAGCGAATGCCGCTGACAGCATCGCATCAGGGAAAGTTTCAGAGAGCCATGTTTCCATGAACTTACATGGGTCGCTCCCTTCTGCCCTCTCCGGCATCCCCAGAATTCTTAAATTATTGCGACGCAGGCGGTTTTCCAGATCGTCAGCCCTTTGCGCCCAGTTGTTTGCCGCGCTTTCCAAAGAGGACAATCTGCCCGGCGTCGCTCTTGCGTCGTCTTCCAGCGTGGAGATCCGCTGCTCCGTCTCCTTTACCCGCTCTCTCAGATTTTGCAGGTCCACCCGGAGGAGTCCCACATCGATCTTAACCTCCTCGATTTTGCCCGTCAGCGACACTTTTGAATCCTGGATCGCCGCAAGTAATTGCGAAGTAACTTGCTGCAAGGTTAGCTCCTGCGATTCTTTGGATCCGGCCTCCATGCTCTCCTCCTCCTCCGCCTCACTGGATTCCCGCTCCGACTGCTTGCCGACGCCATCTTGCTGGGAGTCCCGGGCAAACTTCTTCAGCTTTTCAGCCGCCGCTGCGCTGCGACCTCTGCTCATGGTACCGATCAGAATGCTCACCGCACCACAGGTAATCCGGAGGTGTATTTAGGCACCAATTTCGGCAGGATTAATAGTATTTATCAGCGTTGGACTGCGGAGCTGCTCTCAGATGCGACCGCTCATGCTGCCTGCTGGCCACGCCCCCCCAGCATGTAGTGTTTTTAATGATGGTTTGTTGGTTTTATGTATAAGTTTTAATTTTATTTTGCTTCTTCATAGATTGGTATTTATTTGAATGGTGACTTACCTGTTGAGATTACCGGGCTGGCTGGTATTCGCCCAGGACAACAAACTAGTTGTAGTAGGGGTGGATCCCCTGAAAAAGAAAAATAATAAGAATGTACATGAGGGATTTGGAATTGTGGGGATTATGGGTCTATTGATGAAAAATGTTATAATGATGACATTGTCTGGAAAACATGGATAAGAATGAGATAATGTATAAAAATTGTTATGGTTAATATAGCAATATAGTATTAACCCCTTCATAACCTAGGATGTAACGGTACATCCAAAATCATGAAGGGGTGATCACCGCTGGCTGCTGCAGTGAGCCACTGGCGATCCCTGCACATGTCTGCTGATTAGAACAGCTGACATGTGTGGCTTACAGGCACAGGTGGATCCGCGATCCACCCACGCCTGTTAACCACTTAAATCGCACTGTCAAAATGTGACAGTGCGTTTTAAATCGTTGCAGCGAGAAACGCGCATTTCCCCGCCGCCATCGGAGGCCCATGATGTGATCACCGGCAGCTGAAGGCTGTCATGGTAGCGACAGGTCATGTGATGAATCCTGTCGTTATTATGTCATAGTTCCTCTTAAAGCCGGAAAAGCAGCAGCTGTAACAACAACGCAGCATTTATGCTGATCAGAGCTGTGCTGCTTTGATCAACAGAAATGAATGAGCGAATAGACTTCTGATCCTTATAGTCCCCTAGTGGGATTATTAAAATAAAAAAAGTAAAAAAAAAGAGGATGGGAGGGTCAGTCTTTTCATATTAGTATTACACTCTCCGAAAATAAGACCTAGTGCTTTTTTCGGGGCAAATAAAATATAAGACAGTGTCTTTTTTTCGTGGAAGTACGGTAGTGCGTTTTTGTAAGAAGGATAAGATTGAAGTATCGAGACTGGGTGGGTTAGCATGTAGTGTTTTTAATGATGGTTTGTTGGTTTTATGTATAAGTTTTAATTTTATTTTGCTTCTTTATAGATTGGTATTTATTTGAATGGTGACTTACCTGTTGAGATTATCGGGCTGGCTGGTATTCGGCCGGGACAACAAATTAGTTGCAGTAGGGGTGGATCCCCTGAAAAAAGTAGATTTTGGGTACTCACCGTAAAATCTCTTTCTTGGAGCCTTCATTGGGGGACACAGGAAACCATGGGTGTATGCTGCTGGGACTAGGAGGTGACACTATGCAAATAAGAAAGATGGCTCCTCCCCCGCAGTATACACCCACTGACTGGAGCTGAGGAGATCAGTTTGTGTAAAAGCAGTACGAGGAGAAGCTTGAAATCTATAACATTCCGGATCCATTGAAGTCTTAGAAAAGGGCGGGTGCTGTGCCCCCCAATGAAGGCTCCAAGAAAGAGATTTTACGGTGAGTACCCAAAATCTACTTTTCTTTATCGCTTCATTGGGGGACACATGAAACCATGGGACGTCCTAAAGCAGTCCCCAAGGGTGGGAAGAGAAAAACCCGAAAACAGGGTTAGCAGAGACAAGATTCCTTGACCGGAACCTGGTCCTAGACCCCGTAAGGAAACGCTACCCGGCCAGGGGTCGAAGTATAGGAGAAAAGTTAGAGTACTAGGGAGTACTAAGAACTAGTGTAAAATGCGTGTGCTAGGGAATAGGATGATCAGGGAGACACTACATCCTTTGAGGTCTGTACCTAAGAAGGCTAAGGATCTAAGGCGACTGACAGCAATAGGTCGGGCTAAGAGAGAAAGAACTCGACAGACCCTGGTACTACGTTTGAGACTGTCAGAATGAGCGAAAAACTAGGGCACCTGGTAGAGGTAGGAGCCAGAAAGTGGAGGCCAAAGGAGCCTTGGCCCCTTATAGCCGCAGAATGACTAAAAGGGAAAACGACTGCCTAAAAGGTTGCAAGGGAGTCGGGATACTCGAGAAGCGTGTAAGGGAATTCCGCCATAGGGACACTTGACCCGTTGGTTCCACAGCACCCGAGGGGTGATGTGACCCTAGTGGAAGAAACAGCCTGCGGGCGAGAAAATAATACGGGAGATAATTCTCCTGTGTATGGAAGGGGTACAGAGAACCTGTGAGGTCTAGAGAAAAATGACAAGGTTAAGGAGTCAAAGGAATTCCCAGGACCGATTTCCGCTGTGACGTGGCCGACAGGAGAAGGGAATCCGAGCATCTACAGTAACGTGACTGGGAGAAACTCGAACTCTGTAGTCGGGTACTGGGTAATCATTGCAGTGAATCATGGGGAGGAGAACCCCCATGGGGGTGGACTCCTGAGAAAGACAAAAAGGAACAAGACCTGGGATGTATGACCTGGAGTGGGAGAAGGAAGGCCCTTTCGAGGGGGACCTCAAGAAGGGCTCGGACTAAGTCGTTGGCTTAAGCGCTAGCCGACCAGGGGAGGGACGCCTATTCCTGGAAGTTGGCGAGGAAGATGGGAGAATGACGGGAGAAAGAATAAAACATTCTTAATATTATTCTAAAACGCGTCATCACGTCATAACTAGAAGTGATGACGAGTGGAAGGAAATGAGCGAGAATATGTGAGTCCAAATGGTCTGGCAGGAACTCTGCTTGAAAAGTGCAGGGATGCACAAGCGGCTAAGACCAAGCGGTGGAAAGCGGACATGGAATCTGGTATGGCGGAGACTACAGAGAGATCTAGCTTATCTCCAAGAGCCATCTAGAATGGTTACGAGGGAAGTGAGGCAGACCCGGGACAGAGGAAAAGAAGACCCCTCTTGGCCTGAAACTGAAGCAGGTCATGTCTAGGTGTTGGCGAAGACCACTCGCTGTAGTGTCGAGTGTTCGGGTGGAAACACCCAGTGGCCTGAGTAATCAGGGCTCCCTGGAGGATTCTGTTGCGGAAAGAGGACAGAAGACAAACATTGGAACCTACAATCTGTCCAGAAGAGTGAGCCCAATGACTGGGCCATCAGGATACTAGAAGTCCCTTGGGGAGACTGGTCCTCCGTGGAATCGATGATTGGACGCTCCTGTGTCTGGTTCTTAACTTCATCTGTTGACTGAGAAGGGACTGAGGAATCTGATCTCTATCTGAAAGAGAGAGAATGTAAATAACGGCCTATGGATTTGGATATGTACAGTACCTGGCCGGAACCCTAGTGGAGGGCGCAGCCAAGGCTGGTCTAAGCCAAAAAATAGGCGGATACCAAAAAATACTATGAACCACCCGAGGAGGGTGGCAGGAAGTAAAAACGGACAACATACTGGTTAGCCGACAGAGTTGTACCCTGCTTACCTCATTTGGAAACCAAAATGACTGCTGTTTTAAGAAAACGACGGAGCCAACGTACGGTCAAGGGAGAAGAAGCATTACCTTGTGGTTACCTTACATGCATGTGCGAGGTAGGAGAAGGTCTCGAGTCACTGGGAAGCGACCAAAAGAGAGCTGCTGCTGAGCCGCGTCATGGGGTCCGTGCTTGCTGCCGGGGTGAAGCACACGACTCTCCGGTTAAATGGTCGCGTGTAGCCTTACCTCAAGGTTACTCCAGACGTATGGATGCAGATCACTGGGAAGTGAGTAAATAGCTGGTGCAGGAAGGAAGGACAATGAACTGGTCCAAAGGACCCTGGCTTACCGCCTGGTCACCTGACTGGATGGTTTGAAGTAAGAGAGAGTCCTGGGTCACTGGGAAGCAACCTATTGACAGTTGCAACCGTGGCGCATCATGGGGTCCCTACAGAACCCAGTCCTCGCTTCAGTCGGAGATGAGGGAGATAGCTGACCCACTAGGTGACTTCAGTCTGTTCGACTCTCTGGGTCGAGAGTAGTGAACACATACCTGTTACGGTAACCAGCCTCTGGTGTGGATAAACGCTAGCCCCTTGGGTAGCGGGCAGGATCATCGATCAGGAGTACTGGCACTGAATGTGACAGCTGCTCCCGTGCCGCCTCATGGGACGGAGATGGATGGAGTGCTCGCCTCGGTCAGAGATGAGCGGAAAAGCTGAACAAAGCACTTAAGCCAGTTGCTGTATCTGGCCTCTGGTTCGGAGAAGTGCTGGCCCAAAGGCTAGTGGGCAGGCTCATCAAATCACTGTCACGCTGTAGTATACAGGTGCATATAGAAACGCTGGCACACAAAATAGAGGTCACATGCAAGAAAACACTAGCACACCGCATGGTGGGTAGGTGCGTAAAGATACACTGGAGAGTGAATGCTGACGCGGCTCATCAAATCCTTGTCACGCTGTAGTATACAGGTGCGTATAGCCAACAGGTACACGAGGTAGGGGGCCCATTCAAGAAACACTAACACACCGGATGGTGGGTAGGTACATAGAGACACTCTGGATAGAGGGTACTGGCACCCTGGAAGGTGGACCGACATATAGAGACATTGGCACACAAGCAAGTGGACAGATTTGTGGTACTGTCAATCTGGATGCTGGACTTGATGGTCTATATACAAAAAAATTCTTTTGTCTGCAGAAACAGAGAGGTGCGATTAGAGACCTGACCCCCCAAACCGTGGGTAGGTTCACACAACACTGGTACGGTGGTGTAAACAGGTGCGTAAAGAAACACTGGCGCACTGAATAGTGAGGCGGCTCGAGAGGACACTGGAACACCAGAGTAAACAAATGCGCGTCATAACGCCGGCCCACTGAATAGCGGGCAGGATCCCAAAGGCACCTGTGTATTGGGGCAGACAGGCATGGCACAGACACTGGCACCTGGGTATTGGGGTACACAGACGCTGGCACACTGGATAGTGGACAGGGACAGGAAAGCGCTGGCGCGGAGATGTAGGCCAGTGCGTAGAGACGCTGACCCACTGGATAGTGGACAAGCGGGAGGAAAACGCTGGCACACAGAAGACACTGGCACACAGGTGAAGGCCACGGGCACACTGGTGTAGACCATTGCAAGCGAAACACTGGCACACTGGGTAGTGGACAGACACATGGTACCACTGGCACACTGTATAGTAGACAGGTAAATGGAGACACTGGCACACTGGATAGTGAACAGGCTGAGGTTGAAAACAGTGGACGGGTCAATGACCCTGTAAAAGGCGGGTATATGACAGCAGATAGGACATGAGGAACATTAACCCACCAATAGTGACCCTACGTGAGGAACACTGACACACTAGGTAGTGGAAACAGGAACATAGGCAGGAGCACAAGAAACACAGACGGTGGAAGTGGATAGGACCACAGTACGCTGGAATACCCCTGGAAATGGAGTGCGTGTAGGAGATTGACATCTCGCACCTGTAGAAGGGTGAGGGGGGGCTGTTAATATTCCCGGACTGAAGTCGCTCTATAACCCTGCGCTGTGTGTTAGAGGGGGGACAGCTCACTGCAAGTGAACTGCACCAGGAATCCGGGGTAGGTGCTCCTGGAGTAATAACAGGAGAGCCGGTTTTGCGGTAAGCTTAAGGTCTTTTTTTTTTTTTTGCAGTCTTGCAGAGACCGGGAGTCTGAGGCGAGTGGTGCTGGGCAGCCTGGAGCGGTGACTGCGGGAGCCCTGGGTCGCACTGGCTGTCTGCGGGGGGGCGCTGAAGCTGCGGTGGTGGGGTTAGTTACCGAGCCGGGAGGCTGGAAGTGCGGGCAGGAGCGACGTTCCCCGGGAGTCTCGGCGCCGGGAAGTGACGTCAGGCGCCAGGAAAGAGGGGGGCGGCGGTTGCACAGGGGAGCCAGAAGAATTTGAAAAGCCCGCGCGCGCGGGCTGAATTCCCGGCTGGGGGCGTGGCCAGGCGAGCGCGCGAACGCAGAGGGCCGCAATGAAGCCGGCTGCAACATTTTTAAAGGTATCCCCCAGAGGAGACGGCGGGCCGGAGGAGACGGCGAGCCGGAGGAGACGCCGGGCCGGAGGAGACGCCGGGCCGCAGGAGACGCCGGGCCGCAAGGAGCCGGGGCCTAAGTTTTAAGGGTAGGCCGCGGGGGGAGACGCCGGGCCGCAATGGAGCCGGGGCCTAAATTTTAAGGGTAGGCCGCCGGAGGGGACGCCGGGCCGCAGTGGAGCCGGGGGCTAAATTTCTAAGGGCAGGCCGCCGGAGGGGCCGCAATGGAGCCGGGGGCTAAATTTCTAAGGGCAGGCCGCCGGAGGGGACGCCGGGCCGCAATGGAGCCGGGGGCTAAATTTCTAAGGGCAGGCCGCCGGAGGGGACGCCGGGCCGCAATGGAGCCGGGGGCTAAGGTTTGAGGATAGGCCGCCGGATAGTGGACGCCACGGCAGGGGGACCGGTCGCAGAACCGGGGAAAACAACTACCAAGGGGGCTAAGGTGAGGGGTTCTAGGGGGGATATGGGACCCCTTGACCCAGGTGGAAAGACTGTGGGCTTCTATACACGGGATCCCTCCCCATAACCCGGGACGGGGAAGAAGGAGGGGGATTGGATTACTTATCTGAGTTCCCGGCTTGTCTTGAGGTGATCCTGGATCCATCCTGGAAGGTGAGCGAAGACATCTCGACGGTCGTCCCAGGCATAGTCTAGGGGAGACCAGAAGGGTACCTCTCCATCCTGGGTACGGTCTTCGTCCTCCTACCCCACAATCAGGCTCGGGAGCGAGAGAGTTTGGGGAGGGGGGCAAGGACCATCCGCCTGTCCCTCTGTGCGGATGCCCCCCAAACAGTCTTGAGAGTGTTAGGGGGGTAGGGTCCTGCCAGACAGACACGGAAGACAACGGAAGTGGCGGACGGACCCCACTTCTGTGCGACCGGTCTCTATGTGGGAGAGCAGGGTGAGCGATTACACCCTGTCGCCCGACGAGCTGTGTCTGAAAAACAAAGGGAAAACATTAATAAAACACAACCATACAAACCTGAAGGGCTGAGAGCAGCCCCTGCGTGTCCAACCTCCTCGGACACTAAGCAAAAACTGATCTCCTCAGCTCCAGTCAGTGGGTGTATACTGCGGGGGAGAATGTACAGTGCCTACAAGTAGTATTCAACCCCCTGCAGATTTAGCAGGTTTACACATTCGGAATTAACTTGGCATTGTGACATTTGGACTGTAGATCAGCCTGGAAGTGTGAAATGCACTGCAGCAAAAAAGAATGTTATTTCTTTTTTTTTTTTTTTTTTTTTTTTTTAAATTGTGAAAAGTTTATTCAGAGGGTCATTTATTATTCAACCCCTCAAACCACCAGAATTCTGTTTGGTTCCCCTAAAGTATTAAGAAGTATTTCAGGCACAAAGAACAATGAGCTTCACATGTTTGGATTAATTATCTCTTTTTCAAGCCTTTTCTGACTAATTAAGACCCTCCCCAAACTTATGAACAGCACTCATACTTGGTCAACATGGGAAAGACAAAGGAGCATTCAAAGGCCATCAGAGACAAGATCGTGGAGGGTCACAAGGCTGGCAAGGGGTACAAAACCCTTTCCAAGGAGTTTGGCCTACCTGTCTCCACTGTTGGGAGCATCATCCGGAAGTGGAAGGCTTATGGAACTACTGTTAGCCTTCCACGGCCTGGACAGCCTTTGAAAGTTTCCACCCGTGCCGAGGCCAGGCTTGTCCGAAGAGTCAAGGCTAACCCAAGGACAACAAGGAAGGAGCTCCGGGAAGATCTCATGGCAGTGGGGACATTGGTTTCAGTCAATACCATAAGTAACGTACTCCACCGCAATGGTCTCCGTTCCAGACGAGCCCGTAAGGTACCTTTACTTTCAAAGCGTCATGTCAAGGCTCGTCTACAGTTTGCTCATGATCACTTGGAGGACTCTGAGACAGACTGGTTCAAGGTTCTCTGGTCTGATGAGACCAAGATCGAGATCTTTGGTGCCAACCACACACGTGACGTTTGGAGACTGGATGGCACTGCATACGACCCCAAGAATACCATTCCTACAGTCAAGCATGGTGGTGGCAGCATCATGCTGTGGCGCTGTTTCTCAGCCAAGGGGCCTGGCCATCTGGTCCGCATCCATGGGAAGATGGATAGCACGGCCTACCTGGAGATTTTGGCCAAGATCCTCCGCTCCTCCATCAAGGATCTTAAGATGGGTCGTCATTTCATCTTCCAACAAGACAACGACCCAAAGCACACAGCCAAGAAAACCAAGGCCTGGTTCAAGAGGGAAAAAATCAAGGTGTTGCAGTGGTCTAGTCAGTCTCCTGACCTTAACCCAATTGAAAACTTGTGGAAGGAGCTCAAGATTAAAGTCCACATGAGACACCCAAAGAACCTAGATAACTTGGAGAAGATCTGCATGGAGGAGTGGGCCAAGATAACTCCAGAGACCTGTGCCGGCCTGAACAGGTCTTATAAAAGACGGTTATTAGCTGTAATTGCAAACAAGGGTTATTCCACAAAATATTAAACCTAGGGGTTGAATAATAATTGACCCACACTTTTATGTTGAAAATTTATTAAAATTTAACTGAGCAACATAACTTGTTGGTTTGTAAGATTTATGCATCTGTTAATAAATCCTGCTCTTGTTTGAAGTTTGCAGGCTCTAACTTATTTGCATCTTATCAAACCTGCTAAATCTGCAGGGGGTTGAAGACTACTTGTAGGCACTGTATATGAGGGATTTGGAATCATGGGGATTATGGGTCTATTGATGAAAAATATTATAATGATGACATTCTCTGGAATACATGGATAAGAATGAGATAATGTATAAAAATTGTTATGGTTTAATATAGGAAGATAGTATTAACCCCTTCACAACCTACGATGTAATGGTACATCCAAATCATGAAGGAGTGATCACCGCTGCGGTGAGCCAGTGGCGATCCCTGCACATGTCTGCCGATTAGAACAGCTGACATGCGTGGCTAACAGGCACAGGTGGATCCGCAACACACCCGTGCCTGTTAACCACTTAAATCGTGCTGTCAAAATGTGACACTGCGTTTTAAATCGCTGCAGCGGGAAACGCGCCTTTCCCTGCCGCCATCGGAGGCCCCGTGACGTGATTGTAGCGTCCACGGGGCCTTAGGTTACTCGTCAGTGGGCCAGTGATTCTTTGGGGTAGCTGTGACTGGCCTGACCCGGTTCCGTGACCCCGTCGGCTACATGAAAAAAAAAAACACAAAAACAGGAAACGGACAAGTGTCCAATACAGACGGGGATGGAATGAGGGTGGCAGGCCCCTGGGAAGCGTGTCACCGGTTGCAGTAGTGACTGGGGTCCCGGCCTCCTCCGCCGCTGACCCTTCCTGCGGCTAATCCTCTCCCAAGGGCAGTACTGGATGCTGAGCGGGGATGCTTTGCAGAGCAACACTTGGTATGCGGCCAGGAATTAGCCGCCGCTGCACAGTCTCTCTCCGGGGCAGGTGTTAGGTGCAGCCGAGACAGTATCGCTTCCCACGGGCGGAGCGGGGTGCCCAGGAAGGTTGGTGAGAACGGGGGCGGCAGTCCATGGGAGCGCCGGAGCGCAGGGCAGTGGCAGTTACTCACAGAGTCAGGTTTTTCTCCTCCATGCACAACTCTGTACTCTTCCCCGGTCCCAGTCCGTAGTGCCGGCAGCCTTAACCTCTCATGGGCCGGACCTCTGTCCCATCTCCCCAGGCTCTCTCTCTCTCTGCTGTCATGCCCCAGCAACCCGAACTAGGGCTCTGTACCTCTTCTGTGCTCCGTCCCGTGCTCTGGCGACTGCAGCCCTTTTAGTCCACGAGTGCAAATGCCGGGTCCCGTCTTTCTCTAGATGTTACTGGCCCCAGCTTGGTTGTGCTGTCTGTTTGGTGTTACATCCAGACAGCTCTGTTCTGCCTCCCTGAAGGCCTGACAGCCTCCCTGAGGGGAGCTGCACACTGTGCGTCGGCTCTGTTTCGTGTCTAAGCTTGTTCTGCCGGGCCAATAGTGTCTCTACTCCTAACTGCCTATGCCCACACCTTTGCAAGTTGTCATGGCTACTTGGGTTTGCTAAGAACTGGCTGAGTCACTTCCTAACTGTGTTTGTAGAAACATTGTTAACCCTTTCCTAGTGACAGCTTCTCCCTGCTGTATGGTGGTGTGAGGTGTGTGTAGAACTTATAGAACTTACCAGATTAACATCTTGACCTGCCCGGGGAGGATATAATGATATACCCTGTAGCGACTAGTCTCAGGGGCGCTACATGATCACGGGCAGCCGATTGTTGTCATGGTAGCGACAGGTCATGTGATGAATCCTGTCGCTATCATGACATAGTTCCTGTTAAAGCCGGCAAAGCAGCAGCTGTAACAAGAACGCAGCATTTCTGCTGATCAGAAATTTGCTGCTCTGATCAACAGAAATGAATGAGCGATTAGACTTCTAATCCTTATAGTCCCCTAGTGGGATTACTAAAATAAAAAAAGTAAAAAAAAGAGGATGGGAGGGTCAGTCTTTTCATATTAGTATTACACTCCCCGAAAATAAGATCTAGTGCTTTTTTCGGGGCAAATAAAATATAAGACAGTGTCTTTTTTTCGTGGAAGTACGGTAGTGCGTTTTTGTAAGAAGGATAAGATTGAAGTATCGAGATTGGGTGGGTTAGCATGTAGTGTTTTTAATGATGGTTTGTTGGTTTTATGTATAAGTTTTAATTTTATTTTGCTTCTTCCTAGATTGGTATTTATTTGAATGGTGACTTACCTGTTGAGATTACCGGGCTGGCTGGTATTCGCCCGGGACAACAAATTAGTTGCAGTAGGGGTGGATCCCCTGAAAAAGAAAAATAATAAGAAGAATGTATATGAGGGATTTGGAATCATGGGGATTATGGGTCTATTGATGAAAAATATTATAATGATGACATTCTCTGGAATACATGGATAAGAATGAGATAATGTATAAAAATTGTTATGGTTTAATATAGGAAGATAGTATTAACCCCTTCACAACCTACAATGTAATAGTACATCCAAAATCATGAAGGAGTGATCACCGCTGGCTGCTGCGGTGAGCCAGTGGCAATCCCTGCACATTTCTACCGATTAGAAAAGCTGACAGTGTCTTTTTTTCGGGGAAGTACTCCAGTCACTATCATAACATAGTTAGGCTATGTGCGCATGCTGCGTTTTTTTGGCGCTGCGTTTTTGTGCGTTTTTTGCCGCAAAAAACGCACAAAAACGCACCCACGGCAAAGAACCTCATAACAAAGCATGCATTTTTACCGCTTTTTTTGGCTTCGTTTTGCTGCGTTTTTGCTCACTGCGTTTTCATGCGTTTTTTTTTTATCAGTGAACAATGCCATTAAAGATTGTTTTAAGACCACAAACCAGCATTAAAATGTGCATACTTAATCTCACATAAATCCTAATATTCCATACATAATATATAATTCTGTTAGACACCAGGACTATATCAGATAGGGCATAAATCGTATCATATAATGTGAAGAAGAAAGAGGAAAAAACGATCAAAGCCCGATAGTTTTATACAAGAATAATTTTTTATTTTACAAGTGATAATATAAGTGTTGTAGTGGGCACAAATTATGCATCATATATCTCATAAAATATAGTTCAAATTCACACAGCGGAACTGTATGGTTGTGACCACAACATTGTATCCCCCTACAGTGTATATCCACCAGTCATACAATAAATGTCCATATACATCAATAAGGACTTACAATGCTCAAAAAACCATATCCAGCATACATACAGTAAATAGACCATCAATTGATATACAATAATCTGAACAATAAACAGCCGGGATCACTCTATATCAGATTTTGCCCGATATTGATATCAATTTAATCAGATGGAAGTCTCTGTATTATATGCTGGACATAAGGATCTAGATCAATAATACTGTCCCAATTCTAAAAAATAGGTGGATAATCCCATAAATTATGGCATATCATTATGCTAGGGTTCACCTGAAGGAGGATAATATAAATTGCGCCTAACCAAAAGAGGAGGGGCTTGGTAGTATGTATTTATATATTGGGTCAGATGTTTAAATCCTGCAAGCCTCCTATCCACATACCATACTATTGTACGGCTACCAGACAGGCACATATATTGTGGTGATACACTTTATCTCCACTAAGTAATTGATATACATCCAAACTAACATGCACATTTATGATTAATACCAGATTACCCTGGTCAAAATGCACCAAAATGTAAAGTATAAGTTTTTATAAATTACTGCATGTTAATATGCCGCCCAGCAGCACTACCGAAAAAACGGCAGGGATTCACATGCCATTGGTTTTAACTAGTGGAAGGAAACAGACCCATGTCATCCGCATAAACTATCCATGTTGTAAAAACCCCCAAGCAGCCACACCACATGTGCGTCAAGGTTCCTTTAGGCTGTCGTTCTTTCAACAGGTAACAACCACAATTCAATAGTAGATAGTAAAACATATAGATTATAATTACCGCTGTGTGGAGACTCCCGACACGTGTTTCGGCTCTCTACCTTCGTCAGGGGGCGTGTCTAAACACCCAGGAGCTCAGGCTTTAAATACTGCCGGTCTCCAATAATCATTCGACCCTTCAGGATGACGCGCGCGTTGTCATGGCTCCTTGCCGACGCCGATCCTACTGCCGCGTCACCAGACATCAAACCCAGGGTATTATAACCCGGGAATGAAATGCCAGTATAGACACAGCAGATGGATCAGGGCCGGCCACCAATGACAGCCGTGCGTGCAGGTATCGAATGAGAATATATGTGCAAAATACCATATTAAAGTGAAATCAAAAAGGTGATCTGGAAAATGTGTCATCACATGAAACAAGAAAATATATAAAAAATATATACATATATATATATATATGCAGCTCCATATTTAAGCACACATATTTTGACGGAAGGTATTACACCAAAAGCATAAACCACTGTATTTTTTACACATCTTTAAAACACGTATCACATGAAGATGGAAGAGGTCCCCCATACATCAGGCAGCCATAGTAATTGCTGTATAGCATTTTCTGTATATCCATAGAGCCTCATCATTCGACCATCTCCATTGTATCTATTGATACACAAAGTATAAGATGTCAACTCCTCCATCATCTCCTCCGTCAATCAATATAACATAATTCATGAGAACACATTTCCAGATAGCTAAAAATGATAAAACAAAAGGGTAAATTAGACAAAAATTAATTACCACATATATAAGTTAAAAGGTTAGATGCATATACAGCACAAAAGTATACATACATATACATATACGCATACATACACACACATACATATACGTATATGTATATATATGACCCACATGGCAAATTGCATACTATAGAAATGACGCGAAACTAATATTTTCATTGAGGCCAGATGGACACACAGTACCCAATGTGTATATCCATCTGGCCTCAAGTTGGGCCAATCTCCTGCTGATCTCACCACCTCTCAATCCCAGATCAATTTGGTCGATACCTTTCACCCTCAATAAACCACCATTACAAGAGTGAAATCTGGAAAAATGTCTTGGAAGAGTTTTTAGATCCTCAACATTAGTCACATTACGTGCCGCCTCAATCCCCAATATATGCTCACGAGTACGTACCTTCAACTGACGAGTCGTAAGTCCTATATAGATTTTAGGGCAAGGACATGTTGCATAGTATATAACAGCTCGAGAGTTGCATGTTATATATTTCCGTATCTCATATGTTTTTAGATTTTTAGCGTCAGTGAAGGTACTCTCACGGCATATATTGGGGCATGCGACGCATCCTCCACATGGAAAACAACCCATTTTCACATTGGGTTTAAAATTACCCAAAAATGTGAGGTCTCTCTTGTTACTCCCATAGTGGCTCCGGATCAAATGATCCCGAAGATTTTTATTTCTACGCATGGTGATCGATATCTTCTCGGGAACAATTTTGTTGAGGGTGGGGTCAGCTTGGAGTATAGGCCATGCCTTCTCCAGACAATCTCGTATGGACGGAATTTGCGCACAATAGTTGGTCACAAAGCGAATTTTCTCACTTGACTCAGATTTCGGTTGAGAGTATAACAGTGAATTTCTAGATGAATGTTTGGCTCTATGGTACGCTTTTTTTATTATTCTCCCACTATATCCTCGTTCTTTGAATCGAGCCCGGAGAATCTGAGCTTGTTGTTCGAAATCCACATCAGTCGAACAGATTCTCCTAAGTCGGAGAAACTGTCCGACTGGTACCGATCTGATCATAAAATGTGGATGAGCCGAAGATGCATGAAGGAGCATATTTGTTGAAGTCGGTTTGCGATATAGATCCGACTGCAGGAAACCATCGTCATCCTTCCGAATCAATACATCCAGGAATTCAATCTGTCTAGAAGACCACTGAAACGTGATCTTGATGTTGCGTCCCCCCGAATTCATTCCCTGCATAAATAAATTAAGTTCCTCAACCGACCCCTGCCAGATCATGAAGATATCGTCGATGTACCGCGCCCAAAAAAGGACGCGGTCCATCAACGGCTGCTGATCTGACAGGAGTAGGTCCCTCTCCCACAGCCCCAGGAATAAATTAGCATATGAGGGGGCAAAGGACGCCCCCATTGCAGTTCCCTGGAGCTGTAGGTAAAAGGAACCCATAAAAATAAAAAAATTATGTGTAAGGGAGAATTCGAGGAGACGCACCACCAACTCACGAAATTCCGAGGGCATATCGGCCATATCCAAATAAAATTTGGTGGCTTCAATGCCATCTCTATGAATGATACTGGTGTATAGCGACTCAACGTCGCCAGTCACCAGAATTGTATCATTGCCAACAAATAAACCGTCGATCTTCTTAAGGAAGTCTCCAGTATCCTTGATATGTGATGGCAGACTTTCAACCATCGGCTGAAGAATGGAATCGATCCAACGGTTGACTTTTTCAAGGAAGTTGCCACACCCTGATATAATAGGTCTTCCTGGGGGTGTAGAGGCATTTTTGTGTACTTTGGGCAATAAATAAAAGGTGGCAATTGTTGGTTCAGCCACCAGTAGTGCCGAAGCCAGCCCCTTGTCGACAACACCGCCATCTACCGCCTCACCAATGATTTTTCTAAGTTGTAAAGTAAATGAGGAGAGGGGATTGAAAGTCATTTTTTTATAACATGTTTCATTTTTTAATTGTTTAAATGCCTCTCTCTCATACATTTTGGTGGGCCAGATGACGATGTTGCCGCCCTTGTCCGCTGGCTTCATCACCACCCCTGGGAGCTCCTTGAGTTCCCGTAGTCTCAGACGTTCAGCTCTAGACAGATTGTCCTTCTGCTTTCTAGGAGACATCTTCTCCAATTCCCTAGTGACTACCTTAACAAATAGTTCCACATTGGCACAAGTTGCCAACGGGGGGAATTTTTTGGAACGAGGTTTGATGGAGGAAGGGATCTTACCGCAAATCTCCGTATCATGTTCTTCAGCCAACTCCTGAAGTATATTTATCGCAGTTTGTTCCTCTGCTGTGGGAAATAAAGAATGTAACGTGTCATCAAAGAAATGTTTTTTAAAAATAATAGACCTTGCAAATATATGCAGATCCTTGATGACAGAAAATAAATCCATATTTGCAGTAGGGGAAAAGGACAACCCCTTTTCCAACAATTGCAGATCAGTACTGGATAGACGATACGAACTTAGATTGA
Organism: Anomaloglossus baeobatrachus; assembly: GCF_048569485.1. Taxonomy (NCBI): domain Eukaryota; kingdom Metazoa; phylum Chordata; class Amphibia; order Anura; family Aromobatidae; genus Anomaloglossus; species Anomaloglossus baeobatrachus. The sequence continues at coordinate 16,527 of NW_027443691.1, read as the reverse complement.
TTACCTTATTATCTGCTTTGCGATATCCAGATCCATTTTTGTAATTAAAGAATTTGCGGTTTGATCGGTTTCCTCCATCCAATCTCGCTCCAGAACGTGTGGTAACTCCAGACATAGAATTGTCGGAGACGTCACTCATAGTTATCAAGGATGATTGTGATGATGTCCTACTCCCTCCTGGATTACCATCATTGGGTCTCCTCCATGCATAGACTAATTTCTTTTGAAAATCGCCTTGGTCTCTATTCAATTTAGAGGCCTGAGTGGAATGTATCTTTTTCACCACCTGCTCAAGTTTTTTCATCAGTGTGTCATCAAAGCTCTTGAGCCTATCTTCAGGGCATATAGATCTAAATTCACTTTGCTTTTGATCCAATATTTTATCTAGTTTGGTTATAGAAGACGTATCAAGTTCAATAAGCAACTGCATAAGTGTATTTGAACATATATTGCAGGTGTCTTCCCATTTATCAATAAAGGATTCCTCATCAACCACAAAGGAAGGGGTAACCCTGATACGCAGGCCTCTAGGAATAAGCTTCTTAGCAATATAACGTTCTAATAGTGCCCTATTCCACCATAATCGCGTGCGTTTTATAATTAACCGTTGTATTTCAGCAAACATGTCGTCCAGGCCATGTGTCTCTTCATTATTAGTGCCGGTTGTTGACCCACCAAACACTTGCTCCACTTGATTTAGCCATGTATGTTCAATGGCTTTATAGTCCATCGCTGGTACTATTTCTGTGCTGAACACAGTATAAAGAACAATATTAAGACCACAAACCAGCATTAAAATGTGCATACTTAATCTCACATAAATCCTAATATTCCATACATAATATATAATTCTGTTAGACACCAGGACTATATCAGATAGGGCATAAATCGTATCATATAATGTGAAGAAGAAAGAGGAAAAAACGATCAAAGCCCGATAGTTTTATACAAGAATAATTTTTTATTTTACAAGTGATAATATAAGTGTTGTAGTGGGCACAAATTATGCATCATATATCTCATAAAATATAGTTCAAATTCACACAGCGGAACTGTATGGTTGTGACCACAACATTGTATCCCCCTACAGTGTATATCCACCAGTCATACAATAAATGTCCATATACATCAATAAGGACTTACAATGCTCAAAAAACCATATCCAGCATACATACAGTAAATAGACCATCAATTGATATACAATAATCTGAACAATAAACAGCCGGGATCACTCTATATCAGATTTTGCCCGATATTGATATCAATTTAATCAGATGGAAGTCTCTGTATTATATTCTGGAGCGAGATTGGATGGAGGAAACCGATCAAACCGCAAATTCTTTAATTACAAAAATGGATCTGGATATCGCAAAGCAGATAATAAGGTAATCAATCTAAGTTCGTATCGTCTATCCAGTACTGATCTGCAATTGTTGGAAAAGGGGTTGTCCTTTTCCCCTACTGCAAATATGGATTTATTTTCTGTCATCAAGGATCTGCATATATTTGCAAGGTCTATTATTTTTAAAAAACATTTCTTTGATGACACGTTACATTCTTTATTTCCCACAGCAGAGGAACAAACTGCGATAAATATACTTCAGGAGTTGGCTGAAGAACATGATACGGAGATTTGCGGTAAGATCCCTTCCTCCATCAAACCTCGTTCCAAAAAATTCCCCCCGTTGGCAACTTGTGCCAATGTGGAACTATTTGTTAAGGTAGTCACTAGGGAATTGGAGAAGATGTCTCCTAGAAAGCAGAAGGACAATCTGTCTAGAGCTGAACGTCTGAGACTACGGGAACTCAAGGAGCTCCCAGGGGTGGTGATGAAGCCAGCGGACAAGGGCGGCAACATCGTCATCTGGCCCACCAAAATGTATGAGAGAGAGGCATTTAAACAATTAAAAAATGAAACATGTTATAAAAAAATGACTTTCAATCCCCTCTCCTCATTTACTTTACAACTTAGAAAAATCATTGGTGAGGCGGTAGATGGCGGTGTTGTCGACAAGGGGCTGGCTTCGGCACTACTGGTGGCTGAACCAACAATTGCCACCTTTTATTTATTGCCCAAAGTACACAAAAATGCCTCTACACCCCCAGGAAGACCTATTATATCAGGGTGTGGCAACTTCCTTGAAAAAGTCAACCGTTGGATCGATTCCATTCTTCAGCCGATGGTTGAAAGTCTGCCATCACATATCAAGGATACTGGAGACTTCCTTAAGAAGATCGACGGTTTATTTGTTGGCAATGATACAATTCTGGTGACTGGCGACGTTGAGTCGCTATACACCAGTATCATTCATAGAGATGGCATTGAAGCCACCAAATTTTATTTGGATATGGCCGATATGCCCTCGGAATTTCGTGAGTTGGTGGTGCGTCTCCTCGAATTCTCCCTTACACATAATTTTTTTATTTTTATGGGTTCCTTTTACCTACAGCTCCAGGGAACTGCAATGGGGGCGTCCTTTGCCCCCTCATATGCTAATTTATTCCTGGGGCTGTGGGAGAGGGACCTACTCCTGTCAGATCAGCAGCCGTTGATGGACCGCGTCCTTTTTTGGGCGCGGTACATCGACGATATCTTCATGATCTGGCAGGGGTCGGTTGAGGAACTTAATTTATTTATGCAGGGAATGAATTCGGGGGGACGCAACATCAAGATCACGTTTCAGTGGTCTTCTAGACAGATTGAATTCCTGGATGTATTGATTCGGAAGGATGACGATGGTTTCCTGCAGTCGGATCTATATCGCAAACCGACTTCAACAAATATGCTCCTTCATGCATCTTCGGCTCATCCACATTTTATGATCAGATCGGTACCAGTCGGACAGTTTCTCCGACTTAGGAGAATCTGTTCGACTGATGTGGATTTCGAACAACAAGCTCAGATTCTCCGGGCTCGATTCAAAGAACGAGGATATAGTGGGAGAATAATAAAAAAAGCGTACCATAGAGCCAAACATTCATCTAGAAATTCACTGTTATACTCTCAACCGAAATCTGAGTCAAGTGAGAAAATTCGCTTTGTGACCAACTATTGTGCGCAAATTCCGTCCATACGAGATTGTCTGGAGAAGGCATGGCCTATACTCCAAGCTGACCCCACCCTCAACAAAATTGTTCCCGAGAAGATATCGATCACCATGCGTAGAAATAAAAATCTTCGGGATCATTTGATCCGGAGCCACTATGGGAGTAACAAGAGAGACCTCACATTTTTGGGTAATTTTAAACCCAATGTGAAAATGGGTTGTTTTCCATGTGGAGGATGCGTCGCATGCCCCAATATATGCCGTGAGAGTACCTTCACTGACGCTAAAAATCTAAAAACATATGAGATACGGAAATATATAACATGCAACTCTCGAGCTGTTATATACTATGCAACATGTCCTTGCCCTAAAATCTATATAGGACTTACGACTCGTCAGTTGAAGGTACGTACTCGTGAGCATATATTGGGGATTGAGGCGGCACGTAATGTGACTAATGTTGAGGATCTAAAAACTCTTCCAAGACATTTTTCCAGATTTCACTCTTGTAATGGTGGTTTATTGAGGGTGAAAGGTATCGACCAAATTGATCTGGGATTGAGAGGTGGTGAGATCAGCAGGAGATTGGCCCAACTTGAGGCCAGATGGATATACACATTGGGTACTGTGTGTCCATCTGGCCTCAATGAAAATATTAGTTTCGCGTCATTTCTATAGTATGCAATTTGCCATGTGGGTCATATATATACATATACGTATATGTATGTGTGTGTATGTATGCGTATATGTATATGTATGTATACTTTTGTGCTGTATATGCATCTAACCTTTTAACTTATATATGTGGTAATTAATTTTTGTCTAATTTACCCTTTTGTTTTATCATTTTTAGCTATCTGGAAATGTGTTCTCATGAATTATGTTATATTGATTGACGGAGGAGATGATGGAGGAGTTGACATCTTATACTTTGTGTATCAATACATACAATGGAGATGGTCGAATGATGAGGCTCTATGGATATACAGAAAATGCTATACAGCAATTACTATGGCTGCCTGATGTATGGGGGACCTCTTCCATCTTCATGTGATACGTGTTTTAAAGATGTGTAAAAAATACAGTGGTTTATGCTTTTGGTGTAATACCTTCCGTCAAAATATGTGTGCTTAAATATGGAGCTGCATATATATATATATATGTATATATTTTTTATATATTTTCTTGTTTCATGTGATGACACATTTTCCAGATCACCTTTTTGATTTCACTTTAATATGGTATTTTGCACATATATTCTCATTCGATACCTGCACGCACGGCTGTCATTGGTGGCCGGCCCTGATCCATCTGCTGTGTCTATACTGGCATTTCATTCCCGGGTTATAATACCCTGGGTTTGATGTCTGGTGACGCGGCAGTAGGATCGGCGTCGGCAAGGAGCCATGACAACGCGCGCGTCATCCTGAAGGGTCGAATGATTATTGGAGACCGGCAGTATTTAAAGCCTGAGCTCCTGGGTGTTTAGACACGCCCCCTGACGAAGGTAGAGAGCCGAAACACGTGTCGGGAGTCTCCACACAGCGGTAATTATAATCTATATGTTTTACTATCTACTATTGAATTGTGGTTGTTACCTGTTGAAAGAACGACAGCCTAAAGGAACCTTGACGCACATGTGGTGTGGCTGCTTGGGGGTTTTTACAACATGGATAGTTTATGCGGATGACATGGGTCTGTTTCCTTCCACTAGTTAAAACCAATGGCATGTGAATCCCTGCCGTTTTTTCGGTAGTGCTGCTGGGCGGCATATTAACATGCAGTAATTTATAAAAACTTATACTTTACATTTTGGTGCATTTTGACCAGGGTAATCTGGTATTAATCATAAATGTGCATGTTAGTTTGGATGTATATCAATTACTTAGTGGAGATAAAGTGTATCACCACAATATATGTGCCTGTCTGGTAGCCGTACAATAGTATGGTATGTGGATAGGAGGCTTGCAGGATTTAAACATCTGACCCAATATATAAATACATACTACCAAGCCCCTCCTCTTTTGGTTAGGCGCAATTTATATTATCCTCCTTCAGGTGAACCCTAGCATAATGATATGCCATAATTTATGGGATTATCCACCTATTTTTTAGAATTGGGACAGTATTATTGATCTAGATCCTTATGTCCAGCATATAATACAGAGACTTCCATCTGATTAAATTGATATCAATATCGGGCAAAATCTGATATAGAGTGATCCCGGCTGTTTATTGTTCAGATTATTGTATATCAATTGATGGTCTATTTACTGTATGTATGCTGGATATGGTTTTTTGAGCATTGTAAGTCCTTATTGATGTATATGGACATTTATTGTATGACTGGTGGATATACACTGTAGGGGGATACAATGTTGTGGTCACAACCATACAGTTCCGCTGTGTGAATTTGAACTATATTTTATGAGATATATGATGCATAATTTGTGCCCACTACAACACTTATATTATCACTTGTAAAATAAAAAATTATTCTTGTATAAAACTATCGGGCTTTGATCGTTTTTTCCTCTTTCTTCTTCACATTAAAGATTGTTGGAGAAAAAAAAAAAAGGTCTGATGTCATTTCTTTCCTCAATATGTTCTTCATTCTCTACTAGTGTATGCGGGAGAGCATACAGCTGCAGAACTACAAGGCTCAGCATGCTCCACCCAGGACTGTATGCTGGAGGGAGAGGCAGGGGGAGCAGAACTACAAGGTTCAGCATACTTTATCCACTAGTGTATGCAAGAGTGCAGACAGCAGCTGCAGAACTACAAGGCTCAGCATGCTCTATCCAGGACTGTATGCTGGAGGGAGAGGCAGGGGAGCAGAACTATAAGGCTCAGCATACTTCATCCACTAGTGTATGCAGGAGAGCCTACAGCAGCTACAGAACTACAAGGCTCAGCATGCTCCACCCAGGACTGTATGCTGGAGGGAGAGGCAGGGGGAGCAGAACTACAAGGTTCAGCATACTTTATCCACTAGTGTATGCAAGAGTGCAGACAGCAGCTGCAGAACTACAAGGCTCAGTATGCTCTATCCAGGACTGTATGCTGGAGGGAGAGGCAGGGGAGCAGAACTATAAGGCTCAGCATACTTCATCCACTAGTGTATGCAGGAGAGCCTACAGCAGCTACAGAACTACAAGGCTCAGCATGCTCCATCCACTAGTGTATGCAGGAGAGCAGACAGCAGCGGCAGAAATACAAGGCTCAGCATCCTCCATCCAGGACTGTATGCAGTTTTTTGCCCAAAAAAAAATGACATGGGCTTTGCCATATTTTTGTATGCTAGCCAGGTACAGCAGGCAGGTATGGGCTGCCCCCAACCCCCAGCTGCCTATTTGTACCCGGCTGAGAACCAAAATTATAGGGAAGCCCTTTTTTTTTATTATTTCATGAATTTAATGAAATAATTAAAAAAAAACAAAAAGGACGTGGGCTTCGCCCAATTTTTGAGTCCAGCCAGGTACAACTAGACATCTGGGGATTGGAATCCACAGCGCAGGGTGCCCAAGCTTTCTGGGCTGCCCCGCTGCGAATTGCAGTCCGCAGCCACCCCAGAAAATGGCACTTTTATAGAAGCGCCATCTTCTGGCGCTGTTTCCAACTTTTCCAGCTACCCTGGTGCGAGGTGGCTCGCTGGGTATTAATGGGGTTAGGGCTAGCTGTATGTTATCAATTGGCCCTAAGCCCGAAATTCATGGTGTCACGCCATTATTAGGCATGGCCACCATGAATTTCTAGTAAAGATAAAAAAAACACTACACAATTAGTGACTCCATCTTTATTGAAATAAAGAACCCCCCTCCGTAATCCTGGGTCAAGGGTCCCACGCCGTCCAATCCGGATCCAGTATCATCTGATCGGTTTGCTGGAAGGCAAACCAATCAGATGATGTGTCAGGTTCAAGGACGTGAATCACATCACACATCAGCTGGTTTTCTAAAAGCCGTTTATACAATCAGCTGATGTATCAGCGCAAAAAAAAAACAACAAAAAAACACCACACACTTCTGTGCAGACTCCCGTCCGATCGCTGCAGGAGCCGGCGGTAATCAGCTGATGGAAGTCACCTGACCGCATCAGCTGATAATTTCTGTCGGCCAGGCGGTAAAAAGCCGGCCTCACTGCTGGACTTATACAATCAGCTGATGCCGTCAGGTGACGGCATCAGCTGATCACCGGCAGGTCCTGCAGCGATCGGTCGTGTCCCGGGAGTCTGCCGACAGGTGAGTATGAGATTTTTTTTTTCTACTGTTCACTTTTGATTTCGCAGCTGCTTACACCTCCCGTCCGGACATGGCGCAGGACGGGAGCAGACACGGCGCCGGACGGAAGGTGGAAGCAGGGGTGGCGGTAGCGGGAGGATTCACTCTTCTGTGTTTACCAACACAAGGAATCCTCTTCCTGTACACGTCACTGTACTACCCACCCCTTGCGTTTATAGCTGTGTTTTAGTCATAGAGACGCACTAAAATGCAGCAATATTTGTAATTTGCGTTTTTCATTGCGTTTTTGAACATCTCATTGAACTCAATGGGTGAAAAACGCAGTGAAAAACGCAGGAATAATTGACATGTTGCATTTTTTTGGGCCCCACTAAAATGCAGCTAAAAAAAAACCGCTGTGTGCAGACAGTAAAATTGAAAACTCATAGATTTTGCTGGTGAAGCAAAGTCATGAAGTTTTCTGAACAAAAAGGCACCCGAAAAACGCGCAAAAACACCGCAAAAAAACGCCTAGTGCGCACATAGCCTTAATGTTACAGCCGGCAGAGCAGCGGCTGTAACAAGAACACAGCATTTCTGCTGATCAGAGCTGTGCTGCTACCTATGTATCTATTATCTATGTATGTATCTATCTATCTATGTTTGTATCTATGTATCTATTATCTATGTATCTCTCTATTATCTCTGTATTATCTCTCTCTATATCTCTCTATTATCTATCTATCTATTATCTCTCTATCTATCTATATATTATCTGTTAAAGTAGCTGTTAAAAGCATTAAAAAACGCAGGGACCAACCTGCAAAATAACGCACCAAAACGCACCAAAAACGCACCAAAATGCAGTAAAAATGCATGCGTTATTATCTACGTTATTGGTGCATTATTTTAACGCAGGTGTGCTAATCCTTCACTCTCAATAAATTTCTTGAGAAAAATCATTTTTCTAGTGCGCATATAGCCTAAAGGCCGCTTTACACGCTACGACATCGCTCAAGCGATTTCGTTGGGGTCACGGAATTTTTTTTTTTTTTTTTTTTTCTGCTGGTACTCTTCTGGAACCACACTTCTGACATTGAACATCGACATGGATTTTTGTCATATATTGATTATCTTCCTTCTTGTACCACGACTGGGACATCTGAAGCAATATTGTATTCTCTATGTTATACTTATGTTTTTTCACCGGTGTCACTGTGTTTATATTCATATTTTTATGATCATGGAGTTATTGTATAATGATTATTTCCCTCTTGTGCCACGATTAGGAGATCTCAATTTACATTGAACATCCTGTGACATGAAGTTTATGTATATTATATATACACTGGTCATTCCTCTCCTGTGCCACGACTTGGGATGTTTTTTGTGATATTGAATAATCTGTGCTACAGTATATGATCTCCTTATGTGTTATACTGCTCATACTTATTTAGTTTAACTTTGATATGGAACTCATGTATTACGCATTGATTACCTTCCTCTCTGTACCACGACTATGACACTTGAATTAATATTGAGGGTTTGATGTTATAGTATATGTTTTTTTATCAGTGGCACATTGTTCATAATTACCTATGTATATCCTTGATATTTATCATGTATCTTCCTCTTGGGTCACGGCTAGGACCTTTTAAGTTACATTTAAGACTTTATGTCACAGTTGATGTTCTCTTATTACTGTTACATTGCATATTTACTTATCCTTGTCTTCTTATGCTCGCTCCCGCCCCTCCTCCCCCCGTCGGCGCGGTTGCATCAGTGACCTACTGGCCCGGCTCTGTCGGCGTCATCATCGCCTGCGCACGTGCGCGGTTCGTGGGTGACGTGTCCCCACTTTCCGCACATGCACGCTACCTAACAAAAAAAAAAAAAGGGGCGTTGACTGCTGACAGAGCTGGTCACTGGCCGCGATTGGTCCGGCCGCGCTGACAGAGTGGGGATGGAGCAGTTGGAGCATGGGAGCACCATGTATAAAAACACATGGCTGCTTCACAGTGTTCCACCTCCCCTTGATGAAATAATCTTATAGCTGAGATTGTGAAAGGTATACGTTGGGGCTCTCTCCGGGGGGGGGTCTGCTCTGCTGCTTATCAGGCCGGCTTTGTGCACTTATGGGTATGTTTACTTAAACCTGCTGGGATTCTATTCATGCATTCATGTCTTTGTACTTAATCTGACTGTTCATTGGCATCCACTTAGCACCTCATGGTGGCTAAACCTGTTTATCTGTTTATAGCTTTTTTGACTGTTTAACTATTTGACTCTGTCACTGCAGAAGTTGCTGTTTCACCAGCATCTGTATCAAGCACTGTTTATTAGTGATTAGTGAGACTTGGATCCTATTTTATATATTTTATATATCTCTGTTATTTCAGAGTATACACTGTTATCATTGTGCTTATCCAGAGCTGTTTTTTTCCATCTGTCTATGTGTAACAATTGTCAAAATTTTACACCATGCTCTTTATGTGCAGGATGCCTTGTTCATGTTTTTGACCCAGTCTGTTATTTATTCATTTTACTTGTGCCCTATATGTAATTGTCATCTAGTACATCTATATTTTATCTGCCGGCCCGTTTTTGCCGCTGATTCCTTTGTGCCAGTTGCTATTTATTAAACCTATTTGCACTTTACTCCTTGTCCTCCAGTCTTTGTATTATCTATGTATGTATCTATCTATCTATGTTTGTATCTATGTATCTATTATCTATGTATCTCTCTATTATCTCTGTATTATCTCTCTCTATATCTCTCTATTATCTATCTATCTATTATCTCTCTATCTATCTATATATTATGTTAAAGTAGCTGTTAAAAGCATTAAAAAACGCAGGGACCAACCTGCAAAATAACGCACCAAAAACGCACCAAAACGCAGTAATAATGCATGCGTTATTATCTACGTTATTGGTGCGTTATTTTAACGCAGGTGCGCTAATCCTTCACTCTCAAGAAATTTCTTGAGAAATTTCTTAAGAAAAATCATTTTTCTAGTGCGCACATAGCCTAAAGGCCGCTTTACACGCTACGACATCGCTCAAGCGATTTCGTTGGGGTCACGGAATTTGTGACGCACATCCGGCTGCTTTAGCGATGTCGTTGCGTGTGACACCTATTAGCGATTTTTGCATCGTTGCAAAAACGTGCAAAATCACTAATCGGTGACATGCCCCCCTAATCTCAATTATCGTTGCTGCTGCGTGTACGATGTAGTTCGTCGTTCCTGCGGCAGCACACATCACTATACGTGACACCGCAGGAACGAGGAAGCTCACCTTACCTGCGGCCGCACGCAATGAGGAAGGAAGGAGGTGGGCGGGATGTTTGGCCCGCTCATCTCCGCCCCTCCGCTTCTATTGGGCGCCTCTTAGTGACGTCGCTGTGACGCCAAATGAACCGCCCCCTTAGAAAGGAGGCGGTTCACCGGTCACAGCAACGTCGCTATGCAGGTAATTAGTGTGGTAATTAGGCAGCAATTTGCCCATGGCGCACAACCGATGGGGACCGATATCGGTAACGATATCGCAGCGTGTAAAGCGGCCTTAAGAGTAGGTTTTTAGTTATTAATATTGGGTATTGCACTACTTCTTGAGTAACCACATAATTCACAGAATATTGATCACTGTTCCTAGGCATTGAACTAAATTAGCTAGTCACATCAAATTCACCACACAATAGTAATTACACAATTTTCAGCACTTACTTATTTTTATGCCAAAATTGCCCTTGAATCTGAGGGTTAGTAATCTGACTACTTTTGATTAGTAAGTGCCCATATATTGTTCTTAGGCCGGTATTAACCACAACCTTGAAGGTTTAATTAATAGCAATTATTACTGTTTACATCAAATTGTTGCAATAATTATGGCCACACATATGGTTATTGGTTATCATACTATAGGCCCTGAGGTATCTTTAGTATGATCCTTGGTAGCATTTAAAAAAAATAAATAAAGTGTGAAAATATAATTCACTCAATAGGGAATCATTCCATTTATAACCTATGGGGTGGATTTATTATTTGCTTATCCCTTCTTTTTCATGTCAATCTCATGTCCACATATAGTATGGTTCTAGTATATACTAAATTTGTGTAATGTTCGGGATTTCTTCCAATATATAGTCAGCAAACATGGGTATAGTCCATACATACATAGTCCTACATTCACAGAATTTTAGTTCCAGGGAGCGCTGAGCCTGTTGGTGTCTCCCCTGACCACCAACAATGTCGACAACATGGCCTAGCTAGCATGCACCGCCATTACCATGATGGCGCTGCTGGCTCGCGGGCCGCGGTCTGAGAGTTGTGGGTCACATGTAAATAGGCACATCACATGAGCTTAGCGACACTGTGACGGGGTCCTTCTCCCATATCACACAATTAACAGAGTGAGAGATGGCGGTACAATCCAAAGAGCAATTATTCCAAGCAACTCAAATGGTCCATAACATAAACCACAAAACAGAGGGTAAAATTAGTCCTGTAACACAAATATAGTCCGGTAAGCGATAAATGTACAGGTCTCTCTGAGAAGCCACAGTTTCTCACAGAGGATTAATCCTTCTCTGTTCAAGTTCTCCAACAGACTGATTGAGTCTACCAGGTAAGCAAAGAGGTTGGGTGAATCTCAGGCCCCTTCCCCCAAACTTAGGAACAGGAACACTACAGGGGGTGATTACCTACAGACAATACAATGTACACACAAGCAGTACAAATAATGGACAGTGAACCAAGCTTAAAATATGAATCTACACAACATGATACACCTCCCCCCATATCCAACCATCACAGCCACTGACTTGGAACTTCCTTTCTGTCACATGACCCGTCATCAGTTGTAGCAGGTACGCGAGTACAGCACAGTTGTTCTAGGCTGCCAAATAGTCACAGTACCCGATCACCTGCTTCTTGCGGCTCACAGGCAAGTGCCCCCCTTGACGATCGCGGCTGGTGCAAGGGTCGCACCTGTCAGTGCTCACTGCTTTATTTCAGATGAACGTTTTACCGATGCAGAGCAGAGTCAAGCTCTCTCTGCATAACTATTCCAATGGCAGCTGCTGGCCAATAAGTGGCAAGAGGTTGATGCATATGACGTCACCTGTTTGCCTCTGATTGGCCGGCGGCTGCCATTGGAATAGTGCAGAGAGAGCTTGACACTGCACGGCGGCAAAACTTTCATCTGAATTTCAGATGATGCGTTGACAGTCGCCAGTTGCCTCGATCATCAAGGGGGGCTCGTGCCTGCTGGCTGCAAGAAGCAGGTTGGAGAATGGAGGAGAGGTATGAAATGGCACAATAGCAGACAAGGATGAGGCATTGCTACAAAAAAAGGATCAGTAAAGGGGACAGTATAGTAAAAGTAAACAAGGATGGGCACATTAGTAAAAAGGGACAAGGATGGGCATATTACTACACGATGGGCATAATACTACAGAATGGGCACATTATTACAGGATGGGCACATTACTACAGAATGGGATCAAGGAGGGGGCACAATACTACAGGATGGGCACCTTGCTACAGAATGGGCTCAAGGACGGGGCACATTAGTAAAAGGGAACACGGTTGGGCACATTACTACAGGATGGGCACAATACTACAGGAATGGGACAAGGATGGGGCAGATTAGTAAAGGGGGACAAGGAGGGAGCACATTACTACACAATGGTCATATTACTACAAGTTGAGGTCAAGGTGAGGGCACAATACTACAGGATGGACACATTACTACAAGATGGGCTCAAGGATGAGACAAATTATAAAAGGGAACAAGTTTAATAATACAGGATGAGCACATGTTTGGGGCACATTAGTTAAAGGGGACGAGACTGGGCACATTACTACAGGATGGGCACATTACTACACAATGGGGACAAAAATGGGGCACATTTGTAAAAGGGGACAAGGATGGGCACAAGGATGGGGAACATTACTAGAGGATGGGCACATTACTGCAGGATGGGGACCATTACTACAGGATGGGCATATTACTACAGTAGGGGGACAAGGATGGGGCACATTAATACAGGATGGGGACAAGGATGGGCACATTACTACAGAATGGGGAAAAAGAGGGGGCACATTAAGCCAGGATGGACACTTTACTAAAGGATGGGCTCAAGGATGGGGCATATTAGTAAAAGGGGACAAGGTTGGGCACATTACCACAGGATGGGCACAATACTACAAAATTGGGACAAGGATGGGGAACATTAATAAAAGGGGACAAAGAGGGGGCACATTACTACAGGATAGGCACATTTCTACAGGATGGGGTCAAGGAGAGGGCACATTACTACAGGATGGGCACAAAGATGGGGCACATTACCACAGGATGGACACTTTACTAAAGGATGGGCTCAAGGATGGGGCACATTTGTAAAAGGGGACAAGGATGGGTACATTACTACAGGATGGAGACAAGGATGGGGCACATTACTACAAGATGGGGCACATTACTACAGGATGGAGCACATTATTACAGGATGGGCACATTACTACAGGATGGTGACAAGGAAGGGCACATTACTACAGGATGGGGACAAGGATGGGCACATTAATACATAATGGGGAAAAGGAGGGACACATTAATACAGAATGGGGAAAAGGAGGGCTGCATTACTACAAGGTGGGCACTTTACTACAAGATGGGCTCAAGTATGGTGCACTTTAGTAAAAGAGGACAAGGATGAGCACATTACTACATGATGGGCACATTACTACAGGATGGTGACAAGGCTGGGGCACGTTACTACAGGATGGGGACAAGGATGTGCACATTACTACAGAATGACAAGCAAGAAAATAGATCCAGCGCTTGTAAGGAACCAGCTTGAATAGTTCATGTAAAATATCCAAATTTATTTAGAAATGTTGCAAGTAAAAATACAGGACAGTCATAACTACCCCCTTGTAGGACTAGATGGTCAGTGGGGACAACACGATTCTGCCAATCTCTTGGCCTTAATCATGTACATGATTAAGCCCAAGAGATTGGAGAAACGCATTGTCCCCACTCACCATCTAGTTCTACAAGGGGGTAGTCATGACTGTCCTATATTTTTACTTGCAACGTTTCTAAATAAATTTTGGATATTTTATTGAACTACTTCAAGCTGGTTTCTTACAAGCGCCACATCTATTTTCTTGCTTGTCTTCATACGGTTGGCCAAACGAAGTCCAGGCTGCCACTAGGATGCCAGAGAACCAGAGGAGGTGAGCTGACAACATTGCTTTCTGTTTCTTATTACTACAGTATGGGAACAAGGATGGGCACATTACTACAGGATGGAAACAATAAATACACAAATTCCATTTAAACAAAAGTATAATGAGTGTTAGCCATGGAATAACGTTACATAATTCCCAATCTGACGAAAATGCATATATCCACAAATAGAATTATATTAAGGAGAGAACAAAATGGACTAAACACCATAAAAAAATACAAATTTTATTAAACATATTAAAAAATAAGATATAGAAAAACAGACAACAGTAAATGTAAATGCCATGGTTCGAGATCACACTTGATATGCAGTATAAAATGAATTGATCACATACAGTATTTGGCATGTAAACATATGTAAGTATACAGTAGTTAAAGGGAACCTGTCAGCAGAAATTTCGCAATAAACCTAAAAGATTCCCCTTCTGCAGCTCCTGGGCTGCTTTCTAGAAAGGTTCCTGTTGTTATTGTGCCCCCTTTGAGACCTAAATAAATACTTTATAAAGTCTTACCTTTTTGTATCCAAATCTTTTTTTTTATGGTCACGGGGGCGGGCTGTCTTGCGTCCGTTATTCTCCCTCCTGATGCTGTACGCCGTCCCCCATTGCTCATTTCCATACATGAGGACGCCGCCCAGTGCTCCCATGGTCTCGCGCATGCCCAGTGCCACTCTCGCGGGACTGTGCGCAGTGTGTCCGCTGGTGACGTGATTGCGCAGGGAGTGAAATTATGGGCGGCGCTGTGATTGTCATCAGCAGCGTCATCCAAGTACCCGCTCATAATCTCCTGCCCGCGCTTTTCACTCTGCCTCCACCGTTATGCGCAAGCGCTGGCCATATGAACCCACGTCACCTATTACCCATCTTTCCCTGGAGCAGGAAATAGATGTGAGGAGCAGCATACCACCGATCATAACCGCATAACGGTGGAGGCAGAGTGAAAAGCGCGGACACAAGATTATGGGCGGGTACTTGGATGACGCTGCTGATGACAATCACAGCGCCGCCCATAATCTCACGCCTGCGCAATCACCTCACCAGTGGTCACACTTTACACAGTGCTGTCCCGCGATAGTGCCACTGGGCATGCGCGAGACCTAGGGAGCACTGGGCGGCGTCCTCAGGTATGGAAATGAGCAATGGGGGACGGCGTAAAGTGGCAGGAGGGAGAATAACGGACGCAAGACAGCCCGCCCCTGTGACCATAAAAAAAGATTTGCATACAAAAAGGTAAGACTTTATAAAGTATTTATTTAGGTCTCAAAGGGGGCACAATAACAACAGGAACCTTTCTAGAATGCAGCCCAGGAGCTGCAGAAGGGGAATCTTTTAGGTTTAGTGCGAAATTTCTGCTGACAGGTTCCCTTTAAACCACAGAAATATAATACACAAAGCTAATACCAAATATAAAGTGACTAGTGCATCAGCACTTGGAGCAAACCATATGCTCCTAGGCAATATCAAAAGTTTAGATTCAAGATACAGCCAAAAATTGAACCAGTGGGGTGCCCATATATTAAGGGTATTATATTACCTGGAAATACTGCAGTATATAATTGGTGCTTGTAACATCCATGGCGGCATCCTCACACTCTTCTGCTCCCCTCCCCTGGCGAGGACATTGGTTTTCTCCCCTATCCAGACGACCAATTTCTTAAAGAGCCAATATCCTCATATCTCAGAAGTACCTCCAAGGTCAGCTGGGAGGTCGCAGGTACTTAAAGCACCTCTGCCTTTTACTGGTGCCTGGGCAATCAGTTAGAAATTAACAAAAAACAAAATTCCTAAAAGTTGCAAATGTTATTAAGTATAATATTAAAAACTCACTATGTGGATGTGAGAAAAGCACTCCAAAATAATAGAGGAGAAAAATAAGCGAGATAGGCATGGATCTAGGTAACTCTAAATGGCCCTGCTATTGCCACTACGGTCTCACCCTACCTTACCGTGGAGGTTTGTACCCTAATAAAACGCAAATGGTGCCTCCGCTCAATGATGACTCACCCT
>NW_027443690.1:0-37642 GCF_048569485.1 Anomaloglossus baeobatrachus | reverse complement strand
TTAACTCCTAGAGAACAACAAGAGTGTAAGATCACACGATAGCGCCTCGTCCTGACGGCATGCTGGGAGTTGTAGTCTGTTGCGTGTTTGCATCTTATTACTGTATTTTTCGGATTATAAGGCACAAATTTGGGAGGAAAATAAAAGGTGCGTCTTATCCGAATGTAGCTTATCGGGAGGTGGTGGAGCATGGTCACAGGAGGCAGGGCAATGCTGCGGGCGCCGTGCTAGTGCTCATTGCGGGCAAAGAGGCAGGGGCCATCCTGAAAATGGCGGCGGTGCGGGCTTCAAATAATGGCGCATGCGCAGATGGAGCTCTCGGCTCAAGATCTCATTGGCGCATGCGCCGCCTCCGGCCCACTGATCTCCCAGCAGTGAACCTAAGGAAAATGGCGCGTGCACGATAAGATCTCGGCTTCTCATTGAGCGGAGAGCTAAATCTGTGCACACGCCGACTCCAGCCGCCATTTCCTTGAAGCCCGCACCGCAGACAGTTTCTGGATGTTCCCTGGCTTACAGCATCTGGTACAGCCACCGCACCGCCCGCAGCATCACCCTACTTCACCACCGCCCCTGCCTCTTGTGGCCCCCCTCTCCCACTGGTAAGACACTGGATTTTAAGACGGACCCCATTTTTTTCCCCCTAAATTTGGGGTGCGTCTTATAAAACGAAAGTATATATTTGGGGTCAAGTCTTGCTACATTACGCCCTGATATTTTGGAGACGTGACCCATGGATGCCGTCAGGGTTGGGTTGTGGTGGTCTTTTTGAGTTTGGGAGTTGTACCCCGTTTCCACAAGTCGGGGTGCACTGCCCTGTGCCAGATACCTTAGCAAACATTTTGAGTCGTGAACTGGGGTCCCTTGAGGTTGTGATCATGACCTTCGGATCCTCCACGCCGGCCCACTTATACTCATCGTCCATGTGCGAGGACACTCCTGAGAAGGCAACAGATCTGTGTTATGATGCGACGCAGACGTGTGCACGCCAGGTCATGCTGGGTCTTGTAGTCCCCGCTCTTACCTTCACCACCTTCATCATCAAACTCGAGCTGTTTCTGGAGAGTGAGGGCCTCTCTGCGGATCTCTGTGGGGATGAGCCTGTTTTCTGTGGATATAGAGGGGGGTCAGTGTCTGGATCCGGCACGCTCCGTGTCTGAGCTCTACCACGGTGGCACTAACCTTCGAGCGCTCGTTTTAGCCGCTGCTTCTTGTCTTCTATGCTGTGCTGTTTGGCCTCCTGGGCCTTCCGGTACAGGTACTCCCTGCGTAGACGAGCCTCCCTACGCAGCTACAGACAACGGAGGATTAGTCACTGGGCTGTATACATACATAGCGGAGCGAGCAGGGGTCTCTGTGGGGGCAATTATGGCCATCGCTAAGTGGAAGCCCGGCCTGATACCGGTGTAATATGTGGAGTCTCGGGGCATGAGCGCGGCTAGGAGGAGTGTGACTGGAGCACAGTATAGACCAGAGAGGACCGTGCTCGGCCACCGCTCCGGCCAATCTCCTAAGACCCCTGTAATATGGCACAGACCCGAGCAATGGCCCAGTATCAGCCAGTGAGAAGTAGCCATGGACACACAGGGCAGCGACGCTCTGCAAACAGCCTCATCTGTACGGGGCGCAACACCCCCCCAACATCCATCATATACGTACGGCGCAGGCTCCGTCCTCAGCGGGTGACATCACCGAGACTGGAGCGAGCGCTGTTTAACTACTTAGATGCTGAGGTGAAAGGTGAGCCGACATCTATGTAGTTATGGGGGTCCTGTCAGTCCACTGTGGGCCCCTGCAGCGGGGAGGCTCCAATCCAGACTTTTGTAATGGGGGGGGCTCATGTAAAATGGAGATCATGTGATCAGGTTTAGGAGGCAACATCCGGGAGTGTGAGCTCAGCTCTGCTACATCTGTGTAACACGAGGACACCGGGGGCCGCGCAGTCCCGGCCCTCTACAGACGGGGACGTCCCTCCACACAGGGAGACCCCCTGAACAGACGTGGGACCCCCCTCTACACACAGAGACCCCCTGTAGAGACCCGGGACCCCCCCTCTACACACGGAGACCCCCTGTACGGGGACCCCCCCTCGACACACGGTGACCCCCTGTACGTGGACACCCCTCTACACACGGAGACCCCCTGTACGGACGTGGGACCCCCCTCTACACACGGAGACCCCCCCTCTACACACGGAGACCCCCCCTCTACACACGGAGACCCCCCCTCTACACACGGAGACCCCCCTCTACACACGGAGACCCCCCTCTACACACGGAGACCCCCTGTACGGATGTGGTACACCCCCTCTACACAGAGACCCCCTGTATGGACGTGAGACCCCTTGTACAGACGCAAGACCCCCCTCTACACACGGAGACCCCCTGTAGAGACGTGGGACCCCCCCTCTACAGACGCGGGACCCCCCTCTCCACACGGAGACCCCCTGTACAGACGTGGGACCCCCCTCTACACACGGAGACCCCCTGTATAGACGTGGGACCCCCCCTCTACACACGGAGACCCCCTGTACGGATGTGGGACCCCCCTCTACACACGGAGACCCCCTGTACGGATGTGGGACCGCCCTCTACACACGGAGACCCCCCTGTACAGATACAGATAGAGATATAAATAAAACCCCTCTACAGACAGAGACCCTCCTCTATATATGGGGGCATCCTCTACATAAAAGGGGACAACTCAAAACATACAGGACCCCCTTCTATATGTATGGGACACCTCTGTATACGGGCATCACATCACCCCGCAGCCTGTACTCACCATGGTTCCGGCCGGTTCTCACACGTGGAAACGATCACTACAACGTCCCCGTCCTGCCGACCAATCCGCAACCAGAGATCAGATGCCCTCAGTAAACATGGCGCCCCCCAGTCGCACCATATCCGGAAGTGACGCAAGAGGAGGATGACTACTTCCGGGTTGGGAAGGTCATGTGAGAAGATAATGTCAGAAGGAGAGGAGCTGATTATGGGGACTGAGAACAGATAATACAGGGAGGAAAAGATGTCTGTGCGGCCGGAGAGAGGAGCTCACACCATACAGCGCAGCACACAGTATCACACAGGAGAGGATTAGATACACAGCTCAGCACACAGTATCACACAGGAGAGGATTAGATACACTGCTCAGCACACAGTATCACACAGGAGAGGATTAGATACACAGCTCAGCACACAGTATCACACAGGAGAGGATTAGATACACAGCTCAGCAGACAGTATCACACAGGAGAGGATTAGATACACAGCTCAGCACACAGTATCACACAGTAGAGGATTAGATACACAGCTCAGCAGACAGTATCACACAGGAGAGGATTAGATACACAGCTCAGCAGACAGTATCACACAGGATAGGATTAGATACACAGCTCAGCAGACAGTATCACACATGAGAGGATTAGATACACAGCTCAGCACACAGTATCGCACAGGAGAGGATTAGATACACAGCTCAGCAGACAGTATCACACAGGATAGGAATAGATACAAAGCTCAGCAGACAGTATCACACAGGATAGGATTAGATACACAGCTCAGCAGACAGTATCACACAGGAGAGGATTAGATACACAGCCCAGCAGACAGTATCACATAGGAGAGGATTAGATACACTGCTCAGCAGACAGTATCACACAGCAGAGGATTAGATACACTGCTCAGCAGACAGTATCACACAGGAGAGGATTAGATACACAGCTCAGCAGACAGTATCACACAGGAGAGGCTTAGATACACAGCTCAGCAGACAGTATCACACAGGAGAGGATTAGATACACAGCCCAGCAGACAGTATCACACAGGATAGGATTACATACACAGCGCAGCACACAGTATCACACAGGAGAGGATTAGATACACAGCCCAGCAGACAGTATCACACAGGAGAGGATTAGATACACTGCTCAGCAGACAGTATCACACAGGAGAAGATTAGATACACAGCCCAGCAGACAGTATCACACAGGAGAGGATTAGATACACAGCTCAGCAAACAGTATCAAACAGGAGAGGATTAGATACACAGCTCAGCAGACAGTATCACACAGGAGAGGATTAGATACACAGCTCAGCACACAGTATCACACAGGAGAGGATTAGTGTGACGACATGGACTCTCATGGGTTAAAGTTTCTTAAAATCCAGCCAGACAGCATGATAGATTGTCTATAGACGGGGGAGAAGTCCCTCATTGTTTTTACAAGACTCTTGTTGACTCAATGTAATTGTGTTGGCCACTGAAAGCTAGACGTATTGTTCTCCAGACATTTCCAGTAACCATTGTATTGTAGTTGTGTATTGATAATGTAATTACCTTAGTAGCCATTGTCTAGTCGGTGACTCCCAGTTTACATGTACACCCTCAGTCTTTCTACCCATATCATTTAAATGAACATTGTCTATGCAGCTTGAGATTCATCCAATGGGAGAGGTGATCTTGTCCAACCAATCGATGAGGACGCAGTGTATCTAAGTGGAAGGCTGTGGCTATAAAAGGGACTTCTTTAAGCCACCAGGGTTGATGAAGGTTGATGGATCCAGTCTAAGCTCTTTGGAGCTGACTAGAGGATCAGGATATCTTATGGCTTCAATCTAGGGACTCCGGATCCGGTTGGAGACCATATCCACAGCCTAGGTATTTCGACTCCGGCTGCCAGGATTGTAACATCATACCAGGACTACCTAAGGAGGACACTCAGGTTGGGACAATCCGGTCACCTGGCTACAGACTTTACAGACCTCATACAGCTTCCTAAATCTGGCGTTATTCTGGTCACGGTGGGTGCCCGCCAAAAGCGGGGTGCTGCTGGACTGGAGTGAGTAGCCCTGGAACCTGTGAGGCATGGACATTCTAAATCCCTGGTGAGCCAGCGGAAGGGTGAGACTCTGTTGCCTGTTACATTTGTGTGTTTTGCTGGTTATGTGTTATGTGCCGTTAATTGTTTGGGGATCCAATAAAGTCTAATTATTGTGGTTCCCTCACCCTGTGTTGTCTGAGTAGTGTTACGCCCAGGGTTAAGGAGGCCGGCGTTCAGTTGGGATGAGCCCTGAGCCACGCTGTCTTTCTAAAGGCGGCGGGTTTTAGTGGACGAGAGCACCCACTGAGCCCCGTGTCTCCACAATTGGTGGCAGCGGTGGGATACTACTCAGCCTGGTTTACCCAGGGGAGCTGCAGTGTACTGGTGTTTTCGGACACCGTCCAGGGCTCAACAACCAGGGAGGCACATAAGCATACCCAGCAGGCCATAGGGGAGGCATTCAGGTTTCGGACGCTGCCATGTCCAACTCCACCAGCTCAGCCATGGGACAAGGACCAGAGAGGAGTTACGACCGCAGCAGTAAATGGATGCTACAGGATCTGTGCCAGATGCGAAAGATTGACTACAGGAACACTGACACTCGGTCAGACTTGATCCGGAAATTAGTCTGTTGGGATGCCCAGAATGATGCAGAGGATGATGAGGACACTGCCGTTGTGGTATCAGAGGAGGTAAACCCTGTATCTCATCCTAGATCCAGTGACAGTCTGGAAACAAACCAAACCCAAGCAGACCGAGTCAAGGAATTGTTTACTGCATTGGGGCCTGAAGCTTCAAGGGAAGAGAGGGCTGGTGTTCTGCAATTTGTGTTTGGATTTCCAATTTCCTCACCATCAGCACCTACCTCCAGGATAGACCAGCACCAAGGAAGTCATCTTCGCTACAGGGATGTGCCAGTGTTTAATGATTCCAGCACTGAGATAGATGAACACTTGCAAAACTTTGAGATGCTAATGCGTATGCACCAGGTGCCCACAGATGAGTGGTCCAAATACCTGTGGACAAGCTTGCCGGTCCGGGCCCAGGAGGCTGTCCGATCACTTGGGCCTCAGGACTGCTTGGACTACGGAATTATTAAGGACACTTTGTTGGCCCTTTTTACCATAACACCCGAGAGACATCGCACTAAGTTCCGGACTATGTCTCGCCAGGGTGTCTCGTACGTCGAATTTGGCAGTCAACTCCGACGACACTGTAATCGCTGGCTCGATGGTCGGGCTGCCCACTCCGCTGCTGCCCTCCGTGATGTGATAGTGCTTGAACAGCTGCTGGTGCAGATGGACCCGGAAATCCGAGAATGGGTAGCTGACAGGAAGCCCGACACCCCAGAGCAAGCAGCGCGATTGGCTGACGAATTTACAGCCAACCGACCCAGCTGGAGGCCCAATAGGTCCCTCAACCATGGATCCAAGCGACCCCCAGACTCACGTGCTGGACTAACTCGTTACCCCACAGAAGCCCCAACAAGACAAAGGTTTACCAACAGGGTGGGTGACTTGTCTAACCCACGGCGCTGTTATACGTGTGGGCGCCTTGGACACATGGCCAAAGAGTGTCTACAAAACTGGGGCCCCATGCCTGGAGCCCGTCTACCAGTCAACATATGCCGAGATGAACCAACGAGACCTGAGGAATGCTACTCCCGAGAAACACCAATAGCTGAGGAAGTGGTTTATCCAGTCCACACCCTACGGCAGGCCGGACACCGTACACCAGCTAACCTCCATCCCCACATCCAGACGGTCAAGGTCGGTGATATACAGGCTCAGGGACTTCGAGACTCGGGATCTTCCATCACCCTGGTCAGCCCAGATATTGTTCCCACAGAACATCATTTACCTGGCCGCCAAGTGACCATCATCCTTGCTGGGGGCCAGCGCTCGAACATCCCTCTGGCACGAGTGCAGTTGGACTGGGGAACTGACCAAGGAGAGGTTGAAGTGGGGCTCATGGACGGCCTCCCCACCCCTGTAATTTTGGGAAATGACCTAGGACAAGGACTATCCAGCCAGTTTGTCACCGCCATCACCCGCAGTCAAGCCAAACACCATCCTGGTGCAGGTCTTTCTTCCAGCCCATCAGAGGAGAACCCAACTCCTCAATCTTCAGCCTCCTCATCAGAGCCAACAAATGTGAGTACATCAGACCCAACTGTGGCCATTGATTGGGGGGAGATAGATCGTAAAGAGTTCAGGGAAGCTCAACTGTCAGACCCCACCTTAGAGCTTATCCGTAGTGCGGCCACCCAACCTGGGGGAGGAAATCAGGGGGAGGTATATAGATGGGAAAAAGGCCTCTTATATCGGGAGAAGCCCGCATCCTGCCCAGAAAAACCCTGGACCCGTGTACATCAGCTTGTGGTACCCCAGCCATACCGACCCCAACTGTTGCATTTAGCTCATGATGTTCCTGCGGCTGGGCACATGGGGACCAAAAAGACTCGGGCCCGCCTGCTGCGTAGTTTTTTCTGGCCAAGGGTCACTCAAGAAGTGCAAAAATACAGAGCCTCTTGCCCAGTGTGTCAGCGTATGGGGGGAGCCCCATGCCGTGCCCCACTTCAACCCATGCCCTTGATAGGAGAACCGTTCCAGAGAGTTGCCATTGATATAGTAGGCCCCTTAGCCATCCCCAGCCGCAGTGGAAAAAGATTCATCCTCACCCTGGTAGACTTTGCCACCCGTTACCCAGAAGCCGTTGCCTTAACCTCCATAGATGCAGAGCACATGGCTCAAGCTCTACTGGACATCTTTAGCCGGGTAGGGTTTCCACAGGAAGTATTGACTGACCAGGGGGCACAGTTCCAAAGTGAACTGATTCACACCCTGTGGGAAAAACATGGAGTCCGCCCCATGCGCACAACCCCCTACCATCCTGAAACAAATGGATTGTGTGAGCGCTTCAACAAAACGCTCAAACAGCTTATTAGCCGATATGTGGAGTCCGAGGGGGGGGACTGGGAGAAAAACTTGCAGCAGCTCCTTTTTGCTTACCGGGAGGTGCCGCAGGACTCCACTGGGTTCTCTCCCTTTGAATTGCTGTACGGCCGAAAAGTACGAGGGCCCCTAGAGCTGGTACGAGAGAGTTGGGAGGGCACCTTCCCCACAGAAGAGGTTCCCATACTGGACTATGTTCAAAAGTTTAGGGAAAGGATGAGGCACCTCATGGCGTTAGCCCATGGTAATTTAGAAGTGGCTCAGGAAAGGCAAAAACGATGTTACGACCGCACTGCCCGGCCCCGAGAATTTGCCTGTGGACAGAAGGTCCTAGTACTAGTACCGGTGCGGAAAAACAAGCTGCAAGCCATGTGGGCGGGTCCATTCACCATTACCAAGAAATGTGGCAATACTGACTACACCGTGGCCCTGGATCGAGCAGGTGTTCGTGAGCGTACCTACCACATCAATAGGCTAAAAGCTTATGAGGAACGAGAGGTCACCAATTTAGCAGTTTGTTGTCCAGAGTTAGATGACCCAGAGTTGGACCAGATCCCAGACCTATTAGTGGACTCCAAAAGGGAAATGGGGGTAAAAGATGTATCACTAGGGGAGCAGCTTTGTCCATCACAGAAACGACAGATATCAGACATACTCGGAACATATGAAACCCTGTTCACAAGTCAGCCTGGTAGAACCCCCCTGGTCCAGCATCATGTCAATACAGGGGCAGCCACCCCACTAAGACAACCCGCCTACCGGGTGACCCCTCCTGTGTTGGCAATGATGACATGTTAAATATGGGAGTCATAGTCCCCTCCCATAGCCCATGGGCTGCCAGTGTGGTATTGGTGCAAAAAAAGGACAAGAGTACTCGTTTCTGTGTGGACTATAGACGGCTCAATGAGGTCACGATTACAGATGCTTACCCCATGCCCCGGGTGGATGAACTACTAGATAGGTTAGGGGGGTCTCGGTTTATATCTACCCTCGATTTGAGCAAGGGATACTGGCAGATCCCACTCACAAAAGACGCTCAAGAGAAATCGGCCTTCATAACCCCTTTTGGCCTCTTTGAGTTTACCAGCATGCCTTTTGGGATGAAAAACGCCCCAGCCACCTTCCAGAGGATGGTAGACCATTTACTAGAGGGATGTCAGGGGTATGCCCAGGCCTATTTGGATGACATCGCTATCTTCAGCGACACTTGGGAAGAGCATCTTCAGCATGTGTCCCAGGTGCTGCAGAGGGTAGCCAAAGCCCAGCTCACCATCCGACCTGACAAATGCCAAATGGGGATGGCCGAAGTGCTATACCTGGGACATCGGGTGGGAAGTGGGTGCATTCGTCCCGAACCTGCAAAAGTAGAAGCCATTATCCAGTGGCCACGCCCGGTGCATCAAAAACAGGTCCGTGCATTTCTAGGAACCGCAAACTACTATCGAAAGTTTATCCCCAATTACAGTACCATAGCAAAACCGCTCACTGACCTCACAACCAAAAGATATGCCCGTAACCTTATCTGGACCCCAGAATGTGAAACTGCGTTCCTCCAATTGAAAGACCGGCTAGCCCAAAGCCCAGTCTTGACTGCTCCTGACTTCCGCCGCAGATTCATTGTCCAAACAGACGCATCGGACACAGGACTAGGAGCTGTACTTAGTCAAGTGGGGGACAACGGTGAGGAACATCCGATAGCTTACCTCTCCCGGAAACTGTTGGACCGAGAGAGGGCTTATGCCACCATAGAAAAAGAATGCCTGGCCATAGTCTGGGCCCTAAAAAAATTGCAGCCCTACCTCTATGGCAATGAGTTCACAGTCCTCACTGACCACAATCCATTGAGTTGGCTAAATCGCACTGCCGGGGACAACGGACGCTTGCTCAGGTGGAGTCTGGCATTACAATCTTACAATTTTTCCATCTCCCATAAACAAGGCAAGAACCATGGAAATGCGGATGGGCTTTCCCGACAAGAGGAGAAGGATGATCGGAAGCCTATCATGTCTGGCTAATATTAAGAAGGGGGAGGAATGTGACGACATGGACTCTCATGGGTTAAAGTTTCTTAAAATCCAGCCAGACAGCATGATAGATTGTCTATAGAGGTGGGAGAAGTCCCTCATTGTTTTTACAAGACTCTTGTTGACTCAATGTAATTGTGTTGGCCACTGAAAGCTAGACGTATTGTTCTCCAGACATTTCCAGTAACCATTGTATTGTAGTTGTGTATTGATAATGTAATTACCTTAGTAGCCATTGTCTAGTCGGTGACTCCCAGTTTACATGTACACCCTCAGTCTTTCTACCCATATCATTTAAATGAACATTGTCTATGCAGCTTGAGATTCATCCAATGGGAGAGGTGATCTTGTCCAACCAATCGATGAGGACGCAGTGTATCTAAGTGGAAGGCTGTGGCTATAAAAGGGACTTCTTTAAGCCACCAGGGTTGATGAAGGTTGATGGATCCTGTTAGGTTGACCTAACGGTCACAGCTGTTGCCAGCGATGTCCGAATGCAGAGAAGGTACCGGTGACCCCCCCTCTGCTACTCCGTCTCAATGAAAACAAGCGAACGCCGTTATACACATAAGACTGGAGATGTGCGGCTCCGAATAGAAAGTGTATTGGTATTGTTTACATTACAAAGTTATACAAAGTTGATTAGGGCGTAACTATGCAACATACATATTCATTAAAGGCGTGAATTACATATTCCCAGCAAGAGAAATTAATATAATGACTTATACTCCAATAACAAGATGTTTTTCAGTCGTCTCTAAGTCAAAACATTCTGCGTCCTTGAAGTTGGTCTCACAGTTTATTACGCAAATAAGTCTGGTTCGGTCTTGTCAGGGAGAATGAATTTCTATTATTTTCTAAGTCAGTGAAAAAGGTTAACTCTTTCCTCACAATCCCCCCTATTGGCGTGATTGATGGACAGGGGGCCATCGAGAAGCTTTGGACTATAGAGAAAGCAGGCTAGCCTCCAGATACTTTCTGAGCCGCGGGTGTGCTCAGGGAGTGTCGTCTCACATCCGTCACCCAGGACTGCCTGCATGCCTCTCGATAGGAGTCTCATCATGATACGCCAAGGTGATTTCTAGAGGAAAGAGTAGAGAAGAGAAAAAAGGCATATTAGTGATTTCTTACGGGTGCTGAATAATCATTGTATCTACATTGCTTCAAGCAGCGGGAAAACAAAGCCATTAGCAACTTGAACACTACATAAGCAACTAGTAAACAGAGTAACACTTGGAACACTGATAGTCTGTTGTAACAGCCTCCCCATTGAAACACTTTGTTTATTGGGACTGGTATGGCTAAGTATGGCATGGAAGAGGCTGTCACAAGTGCGTGTGTACATATCCAGCAGTCTGTGATCTCAAGTTTTTCAGCTAACACTTCATGATGGGTCTCAAATGAATTCTGCCGTGGTGTAGAAGGCCCCAAAAAGGGAGTACACATAGAAATACTTATCAGCAGTATTAGGCCTTCTTGCAGTGGCTGGCATGGACCCATGTCGATCTCCCCTCAAGTTTGACGGAGGTTGGAGTGGTCAGCTGGACAGTCAAAGGCCCATCGAATCGTGGCTCAAGGGTCTTTCTCACGTGCTTCTTTAGGTAGACCCAGTCACCAGGCTTTAGAGAGTGGGTTCCTGGAATGGCATCAGGATCAGGTAGAGAAGAGTAGACCCTTTGGTGGGTTTCAGTTAGTCTGTTCTGCAGGGAAACAACATAAGATGTTAGGCTATCACATTGCAGGTGTAACTCCTGCGGGAAGTAGCATCCTAATCTGGGTGCACTACCAAAGAGTATTTCAAATGGTGAGAGCCTGTGCTTTCCCTGCGGGGTGGTCCTTACAGAGTAAAGAGCTATGGGGAGACATTCTGTCCATGGTCTACCAGTCTCCTCCACTGCCTTGGCTAGTTTGAGCTTTAGAGTGCCATTTAACCTTTCCACTTTCCCTGATGATTGTGGGTGGTAAGGCGTGTGTAAGGCTGACTGCATGCCTAACAGGGCACAGGTGTTCTGAAAAACTTGTCCAGTGAAATGAGTACCTCGGTCTGACTCTATGACTTCAGGGAGTCCAAACTGAGGCACCAGCTCACAGGCCAATTTCTTTGCTGTAATTCGGGCTGTGGCTGAACTGACAGGGTAGGCCTCTGGCCATCCTGAGAAGAGGTCTACACAGACAAGTACAAACTCGTAGATGCCATGTTTTGGCAACTGTATATAGTCTATTTATACTCTTTGAAATGGGGCAAACGTCTTTGGCATGTGTCTTTGCAGGGATTTAGTTAGCTGGCCTGGATTGTGTTGTTGACAGATGTGACAATCCTTTATTCTCTGGGAGGCGTATTGTCTGAAGCCGGGGGCTATCCAATATGGTTGCATCTGGTTCATGATTGAGTTTGTGCTACCATGTGTGGGATAGTGGAGTACTTGGAAAATGGCGGGGAACCAACTGCGTGGCAGGACGGGAAGTCCGTTTAAGCGCCAAATCCCCTCCACCTTTTCTGCCCCCTTGGCCCGCCATCCGGCCTTTTCTTCCTCAGAGGCGTTTTCTTGTGTCTCAAAGAGGTTCTGCATTTCTTCCTCCGTCGTTGACACTGTTTCCGTCTCCTTCAAAGGGAGTAAGGCTGCTTGTTTTGCTGTTTGGTCGGCCAAGCGATTTCCCCTTGCCTCGGGTGTTTGAGCCTTGGTGTGGGCAGCAACCTTTATGATTGCTAGCTGTTTTGGTATCAAGGCTACTTCCATTAGTTTCTTCACTGAAGCTCCATGCCTGATGGGATTTCCTGTTGCTGTCAGGAATCCTCTTGTCTGCCAGATAGTGCCAAAATCGTGCACAATGCCGTGTGCATAGGCTGAGTCCGTGTAGATGTTCGCTGTTCGTTCTTCCAGAAACTCAATTGCCCAGATGAGGGCAAGAAGTTCTGCTTCTTGAGCAGATATGCGTGGAGGTAGCGGTTGTTTGGCTAAGACTGCATATAGAGTCACTACTGCAAATCCGGTGTGGAACTTGCCTGCTTCATCAGCGTATCTGCTACCATCCACAAAAAGTTCAAAGTCTGGATTTGTAAGCGGTGTTGCCTGTATATTGTGCAGGGGCTTTGCCTCATGTTCAATGAGTTCCTGACAATCATGATCAAATGGTGCACTGGTACGTTTGTCACTCTCTTCTGTCCTCTCTTCTGTCCCCCCTTCTAAACTTGTAAAGATCAGCAGATCAGCAAGGTTTAGACTTGTAACTCGAGCAAATGAGATGTTTGGGGGTAGCAACAGCGTGCACTGGAGTCTGACCTGTCTTGCCATGGAGAGGTGTTTCAACTGCACTTGATTGAGAACAGCATAGATGTCATGGCTGGTAAGGATGGTAGTCGGGAAATCGAGTGAGATTTCAGATGCTTTCTGCAGTATATTTGAAACTGCTGTAACGGCACGGACACAGGTTGGTGCTGCTTTTGTGACGTCGTCAAGTTGAGAGGAGTAGTACCCGATTATGTGATGTTTGTCCGTCTTCTGGGTGAGTACTCCTACGGCAAATCCTTGAAGCTCTGCTACGAACAGATTAAAGGTGAGATCATAGTTTGGTAGTGCCAGAGCAGATGCATCAATCACTAGTTCCTTGAGCTTTTGAAAGTTTTGTCAAGCTTCTTCTGTAAGGGAAAAAGGAACATTCTTTGTGCAATCATACAGCGGTTGCATGAGTAGTGACGCATTGGGAATCCACCGTCTGCATTTATCTCTGCTTGCTTTGCATCCTACTTCTGCCAGAAAGGTAAGCATTTCTCTTCACTAGGGAAGCACAGTAGTAAATCATCCACGTACTGGTAGATGTACTGCGAGAGGTAGCGGGAGGGGGGATTGTCTCAGCTGCGGTGGCGTAATTCCAGGCTTGACTGAAACTTTTACTGTGGGCACGGGTAGTGTGCCGAGGTCAGTTTTTTATGTGGACCAGAGTTTTGCAGGAACTTGTAGAAGTATTGGATCCGTGTTTACTTCACGTGTAACATCAGATTCTGGTTGATCTTCTATCATCTGGAGAGTGCACAGGACTTCTTCTGGGATATCTTTTGGAATTTGCAGGATAGCAGATCCATCTTCATTGTAGACAATCTGAGCTTGTAGTCTTGATAGTAGATCGGCTCCCACTAGGGCATCTCCACCCAGGGGGGACACTAAGAATTTAGACACGAACATGTGTGGTCCCAGTTTCACCTTCAGTGGATGTGTTATTGGGATTATCTGGGCTCGTCCATCAAATCCGGATACTACAGTAGCTTCAGATGAGATGGATCCTTCAGGCACTAGGTTCCTGGGGTTCAGGAGCGTGAGGCTCCTGAGTCCACCAAAGCTCTTATTTCCTTGTTGCCAATGTGAAGGGGGACATGTATAAATGGACCTCTGGCATCCCTATCCCGTGCTGCCGCAAGTCAGGCAGTCTTCTCCTCCTGACTCTCGGGTCGGTTTTGAGTGTCCCTCTTCTTCTTTCTACAGTCTCTGATCACGTCCTCTGACTCCACAATAGTAGCAGGTCGGAGCCTTCTTTCTTGTACCTTCTGGCTGGCCGTCCACTGCTGCTATGACAACTTTCTTGTTGCTCCTTTTATCCTTTGCGTCGGTTTCTAAGCCACTTGCTTTGTTGACTAGAAGATCTATGTCTTCCATGTTCCTCCATTCTGGGCAGCACGCTTTCAATCTTTCTGCCAGAGGTGCATGTATTCCATCCATGAAGGATCTTACCATCAGGCGACGTATTGCACCCGCTTGTAAGTCCAGCCCTTCATTTGCGAATGACTGCATCAATCTGTAGTAAAATAAGCTGACATTCTGCACAGGACCTTGATGCACTGGTCCCATTGTGCCCTTAGTTCTTTGCTCCTGGGCGCAGACAAGATTGAGTCTTATCATGAAGTCTTGGCCCGATTCCACATTACGGGTATCGTCCGGAGCATGTCCTGTCAGGTGGGCAGTGAGTTTGGCATACAGTTCGGGAGACATTTTAACTCTACACAAACCTTCCATGTCCAACCAAGTGCTTCTGTAGGAGACCTGTATTTGGTTCAGGTAACGTGAAAAACTGACTGGGTTTCTAGTCGGGTCTGGAGCATTTTGCTCTTCTTTCCACTACGGGATAAAGAGGCACTGGTGCTGTGGCTTGTGGCTTGTAGCTTGTGCTGTGGGGCTGCACAGGCTAGGCATGTTTCACTCCAGTCCGGATTTTGTTGGCTACAGTTTGTGCAGGTCCATTCCGGGGATCCTGCTATTTTTGGAGCTGTTCCAGGAGTAGCTGACAGGTACGGAGGAGGCTGCTGATTCTTATTAGCCTTCTTCGCAGCTTCTTCCCATGTGTCTGATTCTTCATGGTATATCCAACCTTGATCGTGGGCTGTTTTTGCCATGTCAGAAAGAGTTCTGACTAGTTCAGTCCATGATTTATCTGCTATCACTCCTGCTCTAGTAGCTGTTATTGTATCCCATTTGTTGGGGTCCAATTGATCCTTCCCCTTCAATCCAAATGTCTTGAAAACTTCCTTGGACTGACTGGCTGTTCTTTTGCCATGATAACACGTAATGAGATGTTGCAGGGTGCATCCAGCTCTTCTGTCTTTTGATATTCGTTGCCCATTCTTCTTCTTCTATCTTCTTCAGCTTTTAGACCCTTGAACGTCCTTTGGACTAAACCTACCTATCCTGGAGATACTCAGAGACTAACTCCTTTTGTATTCCTACCTAAGGTGAGGTCTAGAACCACCTTTCCTGGAAGTACCCAAAGACTGATTCTTGATGTGTATTCCTACTGAAAGGTGGTGTCCTAACTGTTCAGAGGGGGCTGAGAATGTTGAATGGCGCTGGGTTACCCTTCTTGTAACAGAGATACACTCTATATCCGATAGCAATGGCAAACAGGGCTATTCCCACTAACACTAGGGCAGTGAATATCACATCCATTGGACAGAGCAGGTACACTATTCCCTTTCAACACTCACTGATGTATGGGATCTATGACAACCAACAAGGACAACCGCACAGAAGTAAAGCGCAGGAGAGCAGACACACGGAGAGGCAGAGAAACACAGAGAAACAAACAAGGCACAGAAAACATCAGCTGGCAAGGCTCTCTCAGAGTTCAGTGGAAACCCGCCAATAACCCAGTTTCTACTCACAGTGTACCATTTTGCGCGTTGAGGAGAGGGGAGATCAGATGTGGGGAGCATAAAGAGAAGAATAAGGTTCAACTCTTACCTGGCCAGGTGTTTCTGGTCCCCACGTCTGGTCCACTCCTCCTCTGAATGGCAAGATAGTCCACTGCGTCCTGGGATTAGAAACACGGGTCCCTGCTTTTCGGGCGCCAGATAATGTTAGGTTGACCTAACGGTCACAGCTGTTGCCAGCGATGTCCGAATGCAGAGAAGGTACCGGTGACCCCCCCTCTGCTACTCCGTCTCAATGAAAACAAGCGAACGCCGTTATACACATAAGACTGGAGATGTGCGGCTCCGAATAGAAAGTGTATTGGTATTGTTTACATTACAAAGTTATACAAAGTTGATTAGGGCGTAACTATGCAACATACATATTCATTAAAGGCGTGAATTACATATTCCCAGCAAGAGAAATTAATATAATGACTTATACTCCAATAACAAGATGTTTTTCAGTCGTCTCTAAGTCAAAACATTCTGCGTCCTTGAAGTTGGTCTCACAGTTTATTACGCAAATAAGTCTGGTTCGGTCTTGTCAGGGAGAATGAATTTCTATTATTTTCTAAGTCAGTGAAAAAGGTTAACTCTTTCCTCACAATCCAGTCTAAGCTCTTTGAAGCTGACTAGAGGATCAGGATATCTTATGGCTTCAATCTAGGGACTCCGGATCCGGTTGGAGACCATATCCACAGCCTAGGTATTTCGACTCCGGCTGCCAGGATTGTAACATCATACCAGGACTACCTAAGGAGGACACTCAGGTTGGGACAATCCGGTCACCTGGCTACAGACTTTACAGACCTCATACAGCTTCCTAAATCTGGCGTTATTCTGGTCACGGTGGGTGCCCGCCAAAAGCGGGGTGCTGCTGGACTGGAGTGAGTAGCCCTGGAACCTGTGAGGCATGGACATTCTAAATCCCTGGTGAGCCAGCGGAAGGGTGAGACTCTGTTGCCTGTTACATTTGTGTGTTTTGCTGGTTATGTGTTATGTGCCGTTAATTGTTTGGGGATCCAATAAAGTCTAATTATTGTGGTTCCCTCACCCTGTGTTGTCTGAGTAGTGTTACGCCCAGGGTTAAGGAGGCCGGCGTTCAGTTGGGATGAGCCCTGAGCCACGCTGTCTTTCTAAAGGCGGCGGGTTTTAGTGGACGAGAGCACCCACTGAGCCCCGTGTCTCCACAATTGGTGGCAGCGGTGGGATACTACTCAGCCTGGTTTACCGAGGGGAGCTGCAGTGTACTGGTGTTTTCGGACACCGTCCAGGGCTCAACAACCAGGGAGGCACATAAGCATACCCAGCAGGCCATAGGGGAGGCATTCAGGTTTCGGACGCTGCCATGTCCAACCCCACCAGCTCAGCCATGGGACAAGGACCAGAGAGGAGTTACGACCGCAGCAGTAAATGGATGCTACAGGATCTGTGCCAGATGCGAAAGATTGACTACAGGAACACTGACACTCGGTCAGACTTGATCCGGAAATTAGTCTGTTGGGATGCCCAGAATGATGCAGAGGATGATGAGGACACTGCCGTTGTGGTATCAGAGGAGGTAAACCCTGTATCTCATCCTAGATCCAGTGACAGTCTGGAAACAAACCAAACCCAAGCAGACCGAGTCAAGGAATTGTTTACTGCATTGGGGCCTGAAGCTTCAAGGGAAGAGAGGGCTGGTGTTCTGCAATTTGTGTTTGGATTTCCAATTTCCTCACCATCAGCACCTACCTCCAGGATAGACCAGCACCAAGGAAGTCATCTTCGCTACAGGGATGTGCCAGTGTTTAATGATTCCAGCACTGAGATAGATGAACACTTGCAAAACTTTGAGATGCTAATGCGTATGCACCAGGTGCCCACAGATGAGTGGTCCAAATACCTGTGGACAAGCTTGCCGGTCCGGGCCCAGGAGGCTGTCCGATCACTTGGGCCTCAGGACTGCTTGGACTACAGAATTATTAAGGACACTTTGTTGGCCCTTTTTACCATAACACCCGAGAGACATCGCACTAAGTTCCGGACTATGTCTCGCCAGGGTGTCTCGTACGTCGAATTTGGCAGTCAACTCCGACGACACTGTAATCGCTGGCTCGATGGTCGGGCTGCCCACTCCGCTGCTGCCCTCCGTGATGTGATAGTGCTTGAACAGCTGCTGGTGCAGATGGACCCGGAAATCCGAGAATGGGTAGCTGACAGGAAGCCCGACACCCCAGAGCAAGCAGCGCGATTGGCTGACGAATTTACAGCCAACCGACCCAGCTGGAGGCCCAATAGGTCCCTCAACCATGGATCCAAGCGACCCCCAGACTCACGTGCTGGACTAACTCGTTACCCCACAGAAGC
The DNA here is from genome assembly GCF_048569485.1 of Anomaloglossus baeobatrachus. Classification (NCBI taxonomy): domain Eukaryota; kingdom Metazoa; phylum Chordata; class Amphibia; order Anura; family Aromobatidae; genus Anomaloglossus; species Anomaloglossus baeobatrachus. The sequence continues at coordinate 19,315 of NW_027443690.1, read as the reverse complement.
CCCAACAAGACAAAGGTTTACCAACAGGGTGGGTGACTTGTCTAACCCAGGGCGCTGTTATACGTGTGGGCGCCTTGGACACATGGCCAAAGAGTGTCTACAAAACCGGGGCCCCATGCCTGGAGCCCGTCTACCAGTCAACATATGCCGAGATGAACCAACGAGACCTGAGGAATGCTACTCCCGAGAAACACCAATAGCTGAGGAAGTGGTTTATCCAGTCCACACCCTACGGCAGGCCGGACACCGTACACCAGCTAACCTCCATCCCCACATCCAGACGGTCAAGGTCGGTGATATACAGGCTCAGGGACTTCGAGACTCGGGATCTTCCATCACCCTGGTCAGCCCAGATATTGTTCCCACAGAACATCATTTACCTGGCCGCCAAGTGACCATCATCCTTGCTGGGGGCCAGCGCTCGAACATCCCTCTGGCACGAGTGCAGTTGGACTGGGGAACTGACCAAGGAGAGGTTGAAGTGGGGCTCATGGACGGCCTCCCCACCCCTGTAATTTTGGGAAATGACCTAGGACAAGGACTATCCAGCCAGTTTGTCACCGCCATCACCCGCAGTCAAGCCAAACACCATCCTGGTGCAGGTCTTTCTTCCAGCCCATCAGAGGAGAACCCAACTCCTCAATCTTCAGCCTCCTCATCAGAGCCAACAAATGTGAGTACATCAGACCCAACTGTGGCCATTGATTGGGGGGAGATAGATCGTAAAGAGTTCAGGGAAGCTCAACTGTCAGACCCCACCTTAGAGCTTATCCGTAGTGCGGCCACCCAACCTGGGGGAGGAAATCAGGGGGAGGTATATAGATGGGAAAAAGGCCTCTTATATCGGGAGAAGCCCGCATCCTGCCCAGAAAAACCCTGGACCCGTGTACATCAGCTTGTGGTACCCCAGCCATACCGACCCCAACTGTTGCATTTAGCTCATGATGTTCCTGCGGCTGGGCACATGGGGACCAAAAAGACTCGGGCCCGCCTGCTGCGTAGTTTTTTCTGGCCAAGGGTCACTCAAGAAGTGCAAAAATACAGAGCCTCTTGCCCAGTGTGTCAGCGTATGGGGGGAGCCCCATGCCGTGCCCCACTTCAACCCATGCCCTTGATAGGAGAACCGTTCCAGAGAGTTGCCATTGATATAGTAGGCCCCTTAGCCATCCCCAGCCGCAGTGGAAAAAGATTCATCCTCACCCTGGTAGACTTTGCCACCCGTTACCCAGAAGCCGTTGCCTTAACCTCCATAGATGCAGAGCACATGGCTCAAGCTCTACTGGACATCTTTAGCCGGGTAGGGTTTCCACAGGAAGTATTGACTGACCAGGGGGCACAGTTCCAAAGTGAACTGATTCACACCCTGTGGGAAAAACATGGAGTCCGCCCCATGCGCACAACCCCCTACCATCCTGAAACAAATGGATTGTGTGAGCGCTTCAACAAAACGCTCAAACAGCTTATTAGCCGATATGTGGAGTCCGAGGGGGGGGACTGGGAGAAAAACTTGCAGCAGCTCCTTTTTGCTTACCGGGAGGTGCCGCAGGACTCCACTGGGTTCTCTCCCTTTGAATTGCTGTACGGCCGAAAAGTACGAGGGCCCCTAGAGCTGGTACGAGAGAGTTGGGAGGGCACCTTCCCCACAGAAGAGGTTCCCATACTGGACTATGTTCAAAAGTTTAGGGAAAGGATGAGGCACCTCATGGCGTTAGCCCATGGTAATTTAGAAGTGGCTCAGGAAAGGCAAAAACGATGTTACGACCGCACTGCCCGGCCCCGAGAATTTGCCTGTGGACAGAAGGTCCTAGTACTAGTACCGGTGCGGAAAAACAAGCTGCAAGCCATGTGGGCGGGTCCATTCACCATTACCAAGAAATGTGGCAATACTGACTACACCGTGGCCCTGGATCGAGCAGGTGTTCGTGAGCGTACCTACCACATCAATAGGCTAAAAGCTTATGAGGAACGAGAGGTCACCAATTTAGCAGTTTGTTGTCCAGAGTTAGATGACCCAGAGTTGGACCAGATCCCAGACCTATTAGTGGACTCCAAAAGGGAAATGGGGGTAAAAGATGTATCACTAGGGGAGCAGCTTTGTCCATCACAGAAACGACAGATATCAGACATACTCGGAACATATGAAACCCTGTTCACAAGTCAGCCTGGTAGAACCCCCCTGGTCCAGCATCATGTCAATACAGGGGCAGCCACCCCACTAAGACAACCCGCCTACCGGGTGACCCCTCCTGTGTTGGCAATGATGACATGTTAAATATGGGAGTCATAGTCCCCTCCCATAGCCCATGGGCTGCCAGTGTGGTATTGGTGCAAAAAAAGGACAAGAGTACTCGTTTCTGTGTGGACTATAGACGGCTCAATGAGGTCACGATTACAGATGCTTACCCCATGCCCCGGGTGGATGAACTACTAGATAGGTTAGGGGGGTCTCGGTTTATATCTACCCTCGATTTGAGCAAGGGATACTGGCAGATCCCACTCACAAAAGACGCTCAAGAGAAATCGGCCTTCATAACCCCTTTTGGCCTCTTTGAGTTTACCAGCATGCCTTTTGGGATGAAAAACGCCCCAGCCACCTTCCAGAGGATGGTAGACCATTTACTAGAGGGATGTCAGGGGTATGCCCAGGCCTATTTGGATGACATCGCTATCTTCAGCGACACTTGGGAAGAGCATCTTCAGCATGTGTCCCAGGTGCTGCAGAGGGTAGCCAAAGCCCAGCTCACCATCCGACCTGACAAATGCCAAATGGGGATGGCCGAAGTGCTATACCTGGGACATCGGGTGGGAAGTGGGTGCATTCGTCCCGAACCTGCAAAAGTAGAAGCCATTATCCAGTGGCCACGCCCGGTGCATCAAAAACAGGTCCGTGCATTTCTAGGAACCGCAAACTACTATCGAAAGTTTATCCCCAATTACAGTACCATAGCAAAACCGCTCACTGACCTCACAACCAAAAGATATGCCCGTAACCTTATCTGGACCCCAGAATGTGAAACTGCGTTCCTCCAATTGAAAGACCGGCTAGCCCAAAGCCCAGTCTTGACTGCTCCTGACTTCCGCCGCAGATTCATTGTCCAAACAGACGCATCGGACACAGGACTAGGAGCTGTACTTAGTCAAGTGGGGGACAACGGTGAGGAACATCCGATAGCTTACCTCTCCCGGAAACTGTTGGACCGAGAGAGGGCTTATGCCACCATAGAAAAAGAATGCCTGGCCATAGTCTGGGCCCTAAAAAAATTGCAGCCCTACCTCTATGGCAATGAGTTCACAGTCCTCACTGACCACAATCCATTGAGTTGGCTAAATCGCACTGCCGGGGACAACGGACGCTTGCTCAGGTGGAGTCTGGCATTACAATCTTACAATTTTTCCATCTCCCATAAACAAGGCAAGAACCATGGAAATGCGGATGGGCTTTCCCGACAAGAGGAGAAGGATGATCGGAAGCCTATCATGTCTGGCTAATATTAAGAAGGGGGAGGAATGTGACGACATGGACTCTCATGGGTTAAAGTTTCTTAAAATCCAGCCAGACAGCATGATAGATTGTCTATAGAGGTGGGAGAAGTCCCTCATTGTTTTTACAAGACTCTTGTTGACTCAATGTAATTGTGTTGGCCACTGAAAGCTAGACGTATTGTTCTCCAGACATTTCCAGTAACCATTGTATTGTAGTTGTGTATTGATAATGTAATTACCTTAGTAGCCATTGTCTAGTCGGTGACTCCCAGTTTACATGTACACCCTCAGTCTTTCTACCCATATCATTTAAATGAACATTGTCTATGCAGCTTGAGATTCATCCAATGGGAGAGGTGATCTTGTCCAACCAATCGATGAGGACGCAGTGTATCTAAGTGGAAGGCTGTGGCTATAAAAGGGACTTCTTTAAGCCACCAGGGTTGATGAAGGTTGATGGATCCTGTTAGGTTGACCTAACGGTCACAGCTGTTGCCAGCGATGTCCGAATGCAGAGAAGGTACCGGTGACCCCCCCTCTGCTACTCCGTCTCAATGAAAACAAGCGAACGCCGTTATACACATAAGACTGGAGATGTGCGGCTCCGAATAGAAAGTGTATTGGTATTGTTTACATTACAAAGTTATACAAAGTTGATTAGGGCGTAACTATGCAACATACATATTCATTAAAGGCGTGAATTACATATTCCCAGCAAGAGAAATTAATATAATGACTTATACTCCAATAACAAGATGTTTTTCAGTCGTCTCTAAGTCAAAACATTCTGCGTCCTTGAAGTTGGTCTCACAGTTTATTACGCAAATAAGTCTGGTTCGGTCTTGTCAGGGAGAATGAATTTCTATTATTTTCTAAGTCAGTGAAAAAGGTTAACTCTTTCCTCACAATCCCCCCTATTGGCGTGATTGATGGACAGGGGGCCATCGAGAAGCTTTGGACTATAGAGAAAGCAGGCTAGCCTCCAGATACTTTCTGAGCCGCGGGTGTGCTCAGGGAGTGTCGTCTCACATCCGTCACCCAGGACTGCCTGCATGCCTCTCGATAGGAGTCTCATCATGATACGCCAAGGTGATTTCTAGAGGAAAGAGTAGAGAAGAGAAAAAAGGCATATTAGTGATTTCTTACGGGTGCTGAATAATCATTGTATCTACATTGCTTCAAGCAGCGGGAAAACAAAGCCATTAGCAACTTGAACACTACATAAGCAACTAGTAAACAGAGTAACACTTGGAACACTGATAGTCTGTTGTAACAGCCTCCCCATTGAAACACTTTGTTTATTGGGACTGGTATGGCTAAGTATGGCATGGAAGAGGCTGTCACAAGTGCGTGTGTACATATCCAGCAGTCTGTGATCTCAAGTTTTTCAGCTAACACTTCATGATGGGTCTCAAATGAATTCTGCCGTGGTGTAGAAGGCCCCAAAAAGGGAGTACACATAGAAATACTTATCAGCAGTATTAGGCCTTCTTGCAGTGGCTGGCATGGACCCATGTCGATCTCCCCTCAAGTTTGACGGAGGTTGGAGTGGTCAGCTGGACAGTCAAAGGCCCATCGAATCGTGGCTCAAGGGTCTTTCTCACGTGCTTCTTTAGGTAGACCCAGTCACCAGGCTTTAGAGAGTGGGTTCCTGGAATGGCATCAGGATCAGGTAGAGAAGAGTAGACCCTTTGGTGGGTTTCAGTTAGTCTGTTCTGCAGGGAAACAACATAAGATGTTAGGCTATCACATTGCAGGTGTAACTCCTGCGGGAAGTAGCATCCTAATCTGGGTGCACTACCAAAGAGTATTTCAAATGGTGAGAGCCTGTGCTTTCCCTGCGGGGTGGTCCTTACAGAGTAAAGAGCTATGGGGAGACATTCTGTCCATGGTCTACCAGTCTCCTCCACTGCCTTGGCTAGTTTGAGCTTTAGAGTGCCATTTAACCTTTCCACTTTCCCTGATGATTGTGGGTGGTAAGGCGTGTGTAAGGCTGACTGCATGCCTAACAGGGCACAGGTGTTCTGAAAAACTTGTCCAGTGAAATGAGTACCTCGGTCTGACTCTATGACTTCAGGGAGTCCAAACTGAGGCACCAGCTCACAGGCCAATTTCTTTGCTGTAATTCGGGCTGTGGCTGAACTGACAGGGTAGGCCTCTGGCCATCCTGAGAAGAGGTCTACACAGACAAGTACAAACTCGTAGATGCCATGTTTTGGCAACTGTATATAGTCTATTTATACTCTTTGAAATGGGGCAAACGTCTTTGGCATGTGTCTTTGCAGGGATTTAGTTAGCTGGCCTGGATTGTGTTGTTGACAGATGTGACAATCCTTTATTCTCTGGGAGGCGTATTGTCTGAAGCCGGGGGCTATCCAATATGGTTGCATCTGGTTCATGATTGAGTTTGTGCTACCATGTGTGGGATAGTGGAGTACTTGGAAAATGGCAGGGAACCAACTGCGTGGCAGGACGGGAAGTCCGTTTAAGCGCCAAATCCCCTCCACCTTTTCTGCCCCCTTGGCCCGCCATCCGGCCTTTTCTTCCTCAGAGGCGTTTTCTTGTGTCTCAAAGAGGTTCTGCATTTCTTCCTCCGTCGTTGACACTGTTTCCGTCTCCTTCAAAGGGAGTAAGGCTGCTTGTTTTGCTGTTTGGTCGGCCAAGCGATTTCCCCTTGCCTCGGGTGATTGAGCCTTGGTGTGGGCAGCAACCTTTATGATTGCTAGCTGTTTTGGTATCAAGGCTACTTCCATTAGTTTCTTCACTGAAGCTCCATGCCTGATGGGATTTCCTGTTGCTGTCAGGAATCCTCTTGTCTGCCAGATAGTGCCAAAATCGTGCACAATGCCGTGTGCATAGGCTGAGTCCGTGTAGATGTTCGCTGTTCGTTCTTCCAGAAACTCAATTGCCCAGATGAGGGCAAGAAGTTCTGCTTCTTGAGCAGATATGCGTGGAGGTAGCGGTTGTTTGGCTAAGACTGCATATAGAGTCACTACTGCAAATCCGGTGTGGAACTTGCCTGCTTCATCAGCGTATCTGCTACCATCCACAAAAAGTTCAAAGTCTGGATTTGTAAGCGGTGTTGCCTGTATATTGTGCAGGGGCTTTGCCTCATGTTCAATGAGTTCCTGACAATCATGATCAAATGGTGCACTGGTACGTTTGTCACTCTCTTCTGTCCTCTCTTCTGTCCCCCCTTCTAAACTTGTAAAGATCAGCAGATCAGCAAGGTTTAGACTTGTAACTCGAGCAAATGAGATGTTTGGGGGTAGCAACAGCGTGCACTGGAGTCTGACCTGTCTTGCCATGGAGAGGTGTTTCAACTGCACTTGATTGAGAACAGCATAGATGTCATGGCTGGTAAGGATGGTAGTCGGGAAATCGAGTGAGATTTCAGATGCTTTCTGCAGTATATTTGAAACTGCTGTAACGGCACGGACACAGGTTGGTGCTGCTTTTGTGACGTCGTCAAGTTGAGAGGAGTAGTACCCGATTATGTGATGTTTGTCCGTCTTCTGGGTGAGTACTCCTACGGCAAATCCTTGAAGCTCTGCTACGAACAGATTAAAGGTGAGATCATAGTTTGGTAGTGCCAGAGCAGATGCATCAATCACTAGTTCCTTGAGCTTTTGAAAGTTTTGTCAAGCTTCTTCTGTAAGGGAAAAAGGAACATTCTTTGTGCAATCATACAGCGGTTGCATGAGTAGTGACGCATTGGGAATCCACCGTCTGCATTTATCTCTGCTTGCTTTGCATCCTACTTCTGCCAGAAAGGTAAGCATTTCTCTTCACTAGGGAAGCACAGTAGTAAATCATCCACGTACTGGTAGATGTACTGCGAGAGGTAGCGGGAGGGGGGATTGTCTCAGCTGCGGTGGCGTAATTCCAGGCTTGACTGAAACTTTTACTGTGGGCACGGGTAGTGTGCCGAGGTCAGTTTTTTATGTGGACCAGAGTTTTGCAGGAACTTGTAGAAGTATTGGATCCGTGTTTACTTCACGTGTAACATCAGATTCTGGTTGATCTTCTATCATCTGGAGAGTGCACAGGACTTCTTCTGGGATATCTTTTGGAATTTGCAGGATAGCAGATCCATCTTCATTGTAGACAATCTGAGCTTGTAGTCTTGATAGTAGATCGGCTCCCACTAGGGCATCTCCACCCAGGGGGGACACTAAGAATTTAGACACGAACATGTGTGGTCCCAGTTTCACCTTCAGTGGATGTGTTATTGGGATTATCTGGGCTCGTCCATCAAATCCGGATACTACAGTAGCTTCAGATGAGATGGATCCTTCAGGCACTAGGTTCCTGGGGTTCAGGAGCGTGAGGCTCCTGAGTCCACCAAAGCTCTTATTTCCTTGTTGCCAATGTGAAGGGGGACATGTATAAATGGACCTCTGGCATCCCTATCCCGTGCTGCCGCAAGTCAGGCAGTCTTCTCCTCCTGACTCTCGGGTCGGTTTTGAGTGTCCCTCTTCTTCTTTCTACAGTCTCTGATCACGTCCTCTGACTCCACAATAGTAGCAGGTCGGAGCCTTCTTTCTTGTACCTTCTGGCTGGCCGTCCACTGCTGCTATGACAACTTTCTTGTTGCTCCTTTTATCCTTTGCGTCGGTTTCTAAGCCACTTGCTTTGTTGACTAGAAGATCTATGTCTTCCATGTTCCTCCATTCTGGGCAGCACGCTTTCAATCTTTCTGCCAGAGGTGCATGTATTCCATCCATGAAGGATCTTACCATCAGGCGACGTATTGCACCCGCTTGTAAGTCCAGCCCTTCATTTGCGAATGACTGCATCAATCTGTAGTAAAATAAGCTGACATTCTGCACAGGACCTTGATGCACTGGTCCCATTGTGCCCTTAGTTCTTTGCTCCTGGGCGCAGACAAGATTGAGTCTTATCATGAAGTCTTGGCCCGATTCCACATTACGGGTATCGTCCGGAGCATGTCCTGTCAGGTGGGCAGTGAGTTTGGCATACAGTTCGGGAGACATTTTAACTCTACACAAACCTTCCATGTCCAACCAAGTGCTTCTGTAGGAGACCTGTATTTGGTTCAGGTAACGTGAAAAACTGACTGGGTTTCTAGTCGGGTCTGGAGCATTTTGCTCTTCTTTCCACTACGGGATAAAGAGGCACTGGTGCTGTGGCTTGTGGCTTGTAGCTTGTGCTGTGGGGCTGCACAGGCTAGGCATGTTTCACTCCAGTCCGGATTTTGTTGGCTACAGTTTGTGCAGGTCCATTCCGGGGATCCTGCTATTTTTGGAGCTGTTCCAGGAGTAGCTGACAGGTACGGAGGAGGCTGCTGATTCTTATTAGCCTTCTTCGCAGCTTCTTCCCATGTGTCTGATTCTTCATGGTATATCCAACCTTGATCGTGGGCTGTTTTTGCCATGTCAGAAAGAGTTCTGACTAGTTCAGTCCATGATTTATCTGCTATCACTCCTGCTCTAGTAGCTGTTATTGTATCCCATTTGTTGGGGTCCAATTGATCCTTCCCCTTCAATCCAAATGTCTTGAAAACTTCCTTGGACTGACTGGCTGTTCTTTTGCCATGATAACACGTAATGAGATGTTGCAGGGTGCATCCAGCTCTTCTGTCTTTTGATATTCGTTGCCCATTCTTCTTCTTCTATCTTCTTCAGCTTTTAGACCCTTGAACGTCCTTTGGACTAAACCTACCTATCCTGGAGATACTCAGAGACTAACTCCTTTTGTATTCCTACCTAAGGTGAGGTCTAGAACCACCTTTCCTGGAAGTACCCAAAGACTGATTCTTGATGTGTATTCCTACTGAAAGGTGGTGTCCTAACTGTTCAGAGGGGGCTGAGAATGTTGAATGGCGCTGGGTTACCCTTCTTGTAACAGAGATACACTCTATATCCGATAGCAATGGCAAACAGGGCTATTCCCACTAACACTAGGGCAGTGAATATCACATCCATTGGACAGAGCAGGTACACTATTCCCTTTCAACACTCACTGATGTATGGGATCTATGACAACCAACAAGGACAACCGCACAGAAGTAAAGCGCAGGAGAGCAGACACACGGAGAGGCAGAGAAACACAGAGAAACAAACAAGGCACAGAAAACATCAGCTGGCAAGGCTCTCTCAGAGTTCAGTGGAAACCCGCCAATAACCCAGTTTCTACTCACAGTGTACCATTTTGCGCGTTGAGGAGAGGGGAGATCAGATGTGGGGAGCATAAAGAGAAGAATAAGGTTCAACTCTTACCTGGCCAGGTGTTTCTGGTCCCCACGTCTGGTCCACTCCTCCTCTGAATGGCAAGATAGTCCACTGCGTCCTGGGATTAGAAACACGGGTCCCTGCTTTTCGGGCGCCAGATAATGTTAGGTTGACCTAACGGTCACAGCTGTTGCCAGCGATGTCCGAATGCAGAGAAGGTACCGGTGACCCCCCCTCTGCTACTCCGTCTCAATGAAAACAAGCGAACGCCGTTATACACATAAGACTGGAGATGTGCGGCTCCGAATAGAAAGTGTATTGGTATTGTTTACATTACAAAGTTATACAAAGTTGATTAGGGCGTAACTATGCAACATACATATTCATTAAAGGCGTGAATTACATATTCCCAGCAAGAGAAATTAATATAATGACTTATACTCCAATAACAAGATGTTTTTCAGTCGTCTCTAAGTCAAAACATTCTGCGTCCTTGAAGTTGGTCTCACAGTTTATTACGCAAATAAGTCTGGTTCGGTCTTGTCAGGGAGAATGAATTTCTATTATTTTCTAAGTCAGTGAAAAAGGTTAACTCTTTCCTCACAATCCAGTCTAAGCTCTTTGAAGCTGACTAGAGGATCAGGATATCTTATGGCTTCAATCTAGGGACTCCGGATCCGGTTGGAGACCATATCCACAGCCTAGGTATTTCGACTCCGGCTGCCAGGATTGTAACATCATACCAGGACTACCTAAGGAGGACACTCAGGTTGGGACAATCCGGTCACCTGGCTACAGACTTTACAGACCTCATACAGCTTCCTAAATCTGGCGTTATTCTGGTCACGGTGGGTGCCCGCCAAAAGCGGGGTGCTGCTGGACTGGAGTGAGTAGCCCTGGAACCTGTGAGGCATGGACATTCTAAATCCCTGGTGAGCCAGCGGAAGGGTGAGACTCTGTTGCCTGTTACATTTGTGTGTTTTGCTGGTTATGTGTTATGTGCCGTTAATTGTTTGGGGATCCAATAAAGTCTAATTATTGTGGTTCCCTCACCCTGTGTTGTCTGAGTAGTGTTACGCCCAGGGTTAAGGAGGCCGGCGTTCAGTTGGGATGAGCCCTGAGCCACGCTGTCTTTCTAAAGGCGGCGGGTTTTAGTGGACGAGAGCACCCACTGAGCCCCGTGTCTCCACAATTGGTGGCAGCGGTGGGATACTACTCAGCCTGGTTTACCGAGGGGAGCTGCAGTGTACTGGTGTTTTCGGACACCGTCCAGGGCTCAACAACCAGGGAGGCACATAAGCATACCCAGCAGGCCATAGGGGAGGCATTCAGGTTTCGGACGCTGCCATGTCCAACCCCACCAGCTCAGCCATGGGACAAGGACCAGAGAGGAGTTACGACCGCAGCAGTAAATGGATGCTACAGGATCTGTGCCAGATGCGAAAGATTGACTACAGGAACACTGACACTCGGTCAGACTTGATCCGGAAATTAGTCTGTTGGGATGCCCAGAATGATGCAGAGGATGATGAGGACACTGCCGTTGTGGTATCAGAGGAGGTAAACCCTGTATCTCATCCTAGATCCAGTGACAGTCTGGAAACAAACCAAACCCAAGCAGACCGAGTCAAGGAATTGTTTACTGCATTGGGGCCTGAAGCTTCAAGGGAAGAGAGGGCTGGTGTTCTGCAATTTGTGTTTGGATTTCCAATTTCCTCACCATCAGCACCTACCTCCAGGATAGACCAGCACCAAGGAAGTCATCTTCGCTACAGGGATGTGCCAGTGTTTAATGATTCCAGCACTGAGATAGATGAACACTTGCAAAACTTTGAGATGCTAATGCGTATGCACCAGGTGCCCACAGATGAGTGGTCCAAATACCTGTGGACAAGCTTGCCGGTCCGGGCCCAGGAGGCTGTCCGATCACTTGGGCCTCAGGACTGCTTGGACTACGGAATTATTAAGGACACTTTGTTGGCCCTTTTTACCATAACACCCGAGAGACATCGCACTAAGTTCCGGACTATGTCTCGCCAGGGTGTCTCGTACGTCGAATTTGGCAGTCAACTCCGACGACACTGTAATCGCTGGCTCGATGGTCGGGCTGCCCACTCCGCTGCTGCCCTCCGTGATGTGATAGTGCTTGAACAGCTGCTGGTGCAGATGGACCCGGAAATCCGAGAATGGGTAGCTGACAGGAAGCCCGACACCCCAGAGCAAGCAGCGCGATTGGCTGACGAATTTACAGCCAACCGACCCAGCTGGAGGCCCAATAGGTCCCTCAACCATGGATCCAAGCGACCCCCAGACTCACGTGCTGGACTAACTCGTTACCCCACAGAAGCCCCAACAAGACAAAGGTTTACCAACAGGGTGGGTGACTTGTCTAACCCAGGGCGCTGTTATACGTGTGGGCGCCTTGGACACATGGCCAAAGAGTGTCTACAAAACCGGGGCCCCATGCCTGGAGCCCGTCTACCAGTCAACATATGCCGAGATGAACCAACGAGACCTGAGGAATGCTACTCCCGAGAAACACCAATAGCTGAGGAAGTGGTTTATCCAGTCCACACCCTACGGCAGGCCGGACACCGTACACCAGCTAACCTCCATCCCCACATCCAGACGGTCAAGGTCGGTGATATACAGGCTCAGGGACTTCGAGACTCGGGATCTTCCATCACCCTGGTCAGCCCAGATATTGTTCCCACAGAACATCATTTACCTGGCCGCCAAGTGACCATCATCCTTGCTGGGGGCCAGCGCTCGAACATCCCTCTGGCACGAGTGCAGTTGGACTGGGGAACTGACCAAGGAGAGGTTGAAGTGGGGCTCATGGACGGCCTCCCCACCCCTGTAATTTTGGGAAATGACCTAGGACAAGGACTATCCAGCCAGTTTGTCACCGCCATCACCCGCAGTCAAGCCAAACACCATCCTGGTGCAGGTCTTTCTTCCAGCCCATCAGAGGAGAACCCAACTCCTCAATCTTCAGCCTCCTCATCAGAGCCAACAAATGTGAGTACATCAGACCCAACTGTGGCCATTGATTGGGGGGAGATAGATCGTAAAGAGTTCAGGGAAGCTCAACTGTCAGACCCCACCTTAGAGCTTATCCGTAGTGCGGCCACCCAACCTGGGGGAGGAAATCAGGGGGAGGTATATAGATGGGAAAAAGGCCTCTTATATCGGGAGAAGCCCGCATCCTGCCCAGAAAAACCCTGGACCCGTGTACATCAGCTTGTGGTACCCCAGCCATACCGACCCCAACTGTTGCATTTAGCTCATGATGTTCCTGCGGCTGGGCACATGGGGACCAAAAAGACTCGGGCCCGCCTGCTGCGTAGTTTTTTCTGGCCAAGGGTCACTCAAGAAGTGCAAAAATACAGAGCCTCTTGCCCAGTGTGTCAGCGTATGGGGGGAGCCCCATGCCGTGCCCCACTTCAACCCATGCCCTTGATAGGAGAACCGTTCCAGAGAGTTGCCATTGATATAGTAGGCCCCTTAGCCATCCCCAGCCGCAGTGGAAAAAGATTCATCCTCACCCTGGTAGACTTTGCCACCCGTTACCCAGAAGCCGTTGCCTTAACCTCCATAGATGCAGAGCACATGGCTCAAGCTCTACTGGACATCTTTAGCCGGGTAGGGTTTCCACAGGAAGTATTGACTGACCAGGGGGCACAGTTCCAAAGTGAACTGATTCACACCCTGTGGGAAAAACATGGAGTCCGCCCCATGCGCACAACCCCCTACCATCCTGAAACAAATGGATTGTGTGAGCGCTTCAACAAAACGCTCAAACAGCTTATTAGCCGATATGTGGAGTCCGAGGGGGGGGACTGGGAGAAAAACTTGCAGCAGCTCCTTTTTGCTTACCGGGAGGTGCCGCAGGACTCCACTGGGTTCTCTCCCTTTGAATTGCTGTACGGCCGAAAAGTACGAGGGCCCCTAGAGCTGGTACGAGAGAGTTGGGAGGGCACCTTCCCCACAGAAGAGGTTCCCATACTGGACTATGTTCAAAAGTTTAGGGAAAGGATGAGGCACCTCATGGCGTTAGCCCATGGTAATTTAGAAGTGGCTCAGGAAAGGCAAAAACGATGTTACGACCGCACTGCCCGGCCCCGAGAATTTGCCTGTGGACAGAAGGTCCTAGTACTAGTACCGGTGCGGAAAAACAAGCTGCAAGCCATGTGGGCGGGTCCATTCACCATTACCAAGAAATGTGGCAATACTGACTACACCGTGGCCCTGGATCGAGCAGGTGTTCGTGAGCGTACCTACCACATCAATAGGCTAAAAGCTTATGAGGAACGAGAGGTCACCAATTTAGCAGTTTGTTGTCCAGAGTTAGATGACCCAGAGTTGGACCAGATCCCAGACCTATTAGTGGACTCCAAAAGGGAAATGGGGGTAAAAGATGTATCACTAGGGGAGCAGCTTTGTCCATCACAGAAACGACAGATATCAGACATACTCGGAACATATGAAACCCTGTTCACAAGTCAGCCTGGTAGAACCCCCCTGGTCCAGCATCATGTCAATACAGGGGCAGCCACCCCACTAAGACAACCCGCCTACCGGGTGACCCCTCCTGTGTTGGCAATGATGACATGTTAAATATGGGAGTCATAGTCCCCTCCCATAGCCCATGGGCTGCCAGTGTGGTATTGGTGCAAAAAAAGGACAAGAGTACTCGTTTCTGTGTGGACTATAGACGGCTCAATGAGGTCACGATTACAGATGCTTACCCCATGCCCCGGGTGGATGAACTACTAGATAGGTTAGGGGGGTCTCGGTTTATATCTACCCTCGATTTGAGCAAGGGATACTGGCAGATCCCACTCACAAAAGACGCTCAAGAGAAATCGGCCTTCATAACCCCTTTTGGCCTCTTTGAGTTTACCAGCATGCCTTTTGGGATGAAAAACGCCCCAGCCACCTTCCAGAGGATGGTAGACCATTTACTAGAGGGATGTCAGGGGTATGCCCAGGCCTATTTGGATGACATCGCTATCTTCAGCGACACTTGGGAAGAGCATCTTCAGCATGTGTCCCAGGTGCTGCAGAGGGTAGCCAAAGCCCAGCTCACCATCCGACCTGACAAATGCCAAATGGGGATGGCCGAAGTGCTATACCTGGGACATCGGGTGGGAAGTGGGTGCATTCGTCCCGAACCTGCAAAAGTAGAAGCCATTATCCAGTGGCCACGCCCGGTGCATCAAAAACAGGTCCGTGCATTTCTAGGAACCGCAAACTACTATCGAAAGTTTATCCCCAATTACAGTACCATAGCAAAACCGCTCACTGACCTCACAACCAAAAGATATGCCCGTAACCTTATCTGGACCCCAGAATGTGAAACTGCGTTCCTCCAATTGAAAGACCGGCTAGCCCAAAGCCCAGTCTTGACTGCTCCTGACTTCCGCCGCAGATTCATTGTCCAAACAGACGCATCGGACACAGGACTAGGAGCTGTACTTAGTCAAGTGGGGGACAACGGTGAGGAACATCCGATAGCTTACCTCTCCCGGAAACTGTTGGACCGAGAGAGGGCTTATGCCACCATAGAAAAAGAATGCCTGGCCATAGTCTGGGCCCTAAAAAAATTGCAGCCCTACCTCTATGGCAATGAGTTCACAGTCCTCACTGACCACAATCCATTGAGTTGGCTAAATCGCACTGCCGGGGACAACGGACGCTTGCTCAGGTGGAGTCTGGCATTACAATCTTACAATTTTTCCATCTCCCATAAACAAGGCAAGAACCATGGAAATGCGGATGGGCTTTCCCGACAAGAGGAGAAGGATGATCGGAAGCCTATCATGTCTGGCTAATATTAAGAAGGGGGAGGAATGTGACGACATGGACTCTCATGGGTTAAAGTTTCTTAAAATCCAGCCAGACAGCATGATAGATTGTCTATAGAGGTGGGAGAAGTCCCTCATTGTTTTTACAAGACTCTTGTTGACTCAATGTAATTGTGTTGGCCACTGAAAGCTAGACGTATTGTTCTCCAGACATTTCCAGTAACCATTGTATTGTAGTTGTGTATTGATAATGTAATTACCTTAGTAGCCATTGTCTAGTCGGTGACTCCCAGTTTACATGTACACCCTCAGTCTTTCTACCCATATCATTTAAATGAACATTGTCTATGCAGCTTGAGATTCATCCAATGGGAGAGGTGATCTTGTCCAACCAATCGATGAGGACGCAGTGTATCTAAGTGGAAGGCTGTGGCTATAAAAGGGACTTCTTTAAGCCACCAGGGTTGATGAAGGTTGATGGATCCTGTTAGGTTGACCTAACGGTCACAGCTGTTGCCAGCGATGTCCGAATGCAGAGAAGGTACCGGTGACCCCCCCTCTGCTACTCCGTCTCAATGAAAACAAGCGAACGCCGTTATACACATAAGACTGGAGATGTGCGGCTCCGAATAGAAAGTGTATTGGTATTGTTTACATTACAAAGTTATACAAAGTTGATTAGGGCGTAACTATGCAACATACATATTCATTAAAGGCGTGAATTACATATTCCCAGCAAGAGAAATTAATATAATGACTTATACTCCAATAACAAGATGTTTTTCAGTCGTCTCTAAGTCAAAACATTCTGCGTCCTTGAAGTTGGTCTCACAGTTTATTACGCAAATAAGTCTGGTTCGGTCTTGTCAGGGAGAATGAATTTCTATTATTTTCTAAGTCAGTGAAAAAGGTTAACTCTTTCCTCACAATCCCCCCTATTGGCGTGATTGATGGACAGGGGGCCATCGAGAAGCTTTGGACTATAGAGAAAGCAGGCTAGCCTCCAGATACTTTCTGAGCCGCGGGTGTGCTCAGGGAGTGTCGTCTCACATCCGTCACCCAGGACTGCCTGCATGCCTCTCGATAGGAGTCTCATCATGATACGCCAAGGTGATTTCTAGAGGAAAGAGTAGAGAAGAGAAAAAAGGCATATTAGTGATTTCTTACGGGTGCTGAATAATCATTGTATCTACATTGCTTCAAGCAGCGGGAAAACAAAGCCATTAGCAACTTGAACACTACATAAGCAACTAGTAAACAGAGTAACACTTGGAACACTGATAGTCTGTTGTAACAGCCTCCCCATTGAAACACTTTGTTTATTGGGACTGGTATGGCTAAGTATGGCATGGAAGAGGCTGTCACAAGTGCGTGTGTACATATCCAGCAGTCTGTGATCTCAAGTTTTTCAGCTAACACTTCATGATGGGTCTCAAATGAATTCTGCCGTGGTGTAGAAGGCCCCAAAAAGGGAGTACACATAGAAATACTTATCAGCAGTATTAGGCCTTCTTGCAGTGGCTGGCATGGACCCATGTCGATCTCCCCTCAAGTTTGACGGAGGTTGGAGTGGTCAGCTGGACAGTCAAAGGCCCATCGAATCGTGGCTCAAGGGTCTTTCTCACGTGCTTCTTTAGGTAGACCCAGTCACCAGGCTTTAGAGAGTGGGTTCCTGGAATGGCATCAGGATCAGGTAGAGAAGAGTAGACCCTTTGGTGGGTTTCAGTTAGTCTGTTCTGCAGGGAAACAACATAAGATGTTAGGCTATCACATTGCAGGTGTAACTCCTGCGGGAAGTAGCATCCTAATCTGGGTGCACTACCAAAGAGTATTTCAAATGGTGAGAGCCTGTGCTTTCCCTGCGGGGTGGTCCTTACAGAGTAAAGAGCTATGGGGAGACATTCTGTCCATGGTCTACCAGTCTCCTCCACTGCCTTGGCTAGTTTGAGCTTTAGAGTGCCATTTAACCTTTCCACTTTCCCTGATGATTGTGGGTGGTAAGGCGTGTGTAAGGCTGACTGCATGCCTAACAGGGCACAGGTGTTCTGAAAAACTTGTCCAGTGAAATGAGTACCTCGGTCTGACTCTATGACTTCAGGGAGTCCAAACTGAGGCACCAGCTCACAGGCCAATTTCTTTGCTGTAATTCGGGCTGTGGCTGAACTGACAGGGTAGGCCTCTGGCCATCCTGAGAAGAGGTCTACACAGACAAGTACAAACTCGTAGATGCCATGTTTTGGCAACTGTATATAGTCTATTTATACTCTTTGAAATGGGGCAAACGTCTTTGGCATGTGTCTTTGCAGGGATTTAGTTAGCTGGCCTGGATTGTGTTGTTGACAGATGTGACAATCCTTTATTCTCTGGGAGGCGTATTGTCTGAAGCCGGGGGCTATCCAATATGGTTGCATCTGGTTCATGATTGAGTTTGTGCTACCATGTGTGGGATAGTGGAGTACTTGGAAAATGGCAGGGAACCAACTGCGTGGCAGGATGGGAAGTCCGTTTAAGCGCCAAATCCCCTCCACCTTTTCTGCCCCCTTGGCCCGCCATCCGGCCTTTTCTTCCTCAGAGGCGTTTTCTTGTGTCTCAAAGAGGTTCTGCATTTCTTCCTCCGTCGTTGACACTGTTTCCGTCTCCTTCAAAGGGAGTAAGGCTGCTTGTTTTGCTGTTTGGTCGGCCAAGCGATTTCCCCTTGCCTCGGGTGTTTGAGCCTTGGTGTGGGCAGCAACCTTTATGATTGCTAGCTGTTTTGGTATCAAGGCTACTTCCATTAGTTTCTTCACTGAAGCTCCATGCCTGATGGGATTTCCTGTTGCTGTCAGGAATCCTCTTGTCTGCCAGATAGTGCCAAAATCGTGCACAATGCCGTGTGCATAGGCTGAGTCCGTGTAGATGTTCGCTGTTCGTTCTTCCAGAAACTCAATTGCCCAGATGAGGGCAAGAAGTTCTGCTTCTTGAGCAGATATGCGTGGAGGTAGCGGTTGTTTGGCTAAGACTGCATATAGAGTCACTACTGCAAATCCGGTGTGGAACTTGCCTGCTTCATCAGCGTATCTGCTACCATCCACAAAAAGTTCAAAGTCTGGATTTGTAAGCGGTGTTGCCTGTATATTGTGCAGGGGCTTTGCCTCATGTTCAATGAGTTCCTGACAATCATGATCAAATGGTGCACTGGTACGTTTGTCACTCTCTTCTGTCCTCTCTTCTGTCCCCCCTTCTAAACTTGTAAAGATCAGCAGATCAGCAAGGTTTAGACTTGTAACTCGAGCAAATGAGATGTTTGGGGGTAGCAACAGCGTGCACTGGAGTCTGACCTGTCTT
This sequence comes from Anomaloglossus baeobatrachus, assembly GCF_048569485.1. NCBI lineage: Eukaryota > Metazoa > Chordata > Amphibia > Anura > Aromobatidae > Anomaloglossus > Anomaloglossus baeobatrachus. Next base: position 504 of record NW_027443690.1, on the reverse strand, counting down.
GCCATGGAGAGGTGTTTCAACTGCACTTGATTGAGAACAGCATAGATGTCATGGCTGGTAAGGATGGTAGTCGGGAAATCGAGTGAGATTTCAGATGCTTTCTGCAGTATATTTGAAACTGCTGTAACGGCACGGACACAGGTTGGTGCTGCTTTTGTGACGTCGTCAAGTTGAGAGGAGTAGTACCCGATTATGTGATGTTTGTCCGTCTTCTGGGTGAGTACTCCTACGGCAAATCCTTGAAGCTCTGCTACGAACAGATTAAAGGTGAGATCATAGTTTGGTAGTGCCAGAGCAGATGCATAAATCACTAGTTCCTTGAGCTTTTGAAAGTTTTGTCAAGCTTCTTCTGTAAGGGAAAAAGGAACATTCTTTGTGCAATCATACAGCGGTTGCATGAGTAGTGACGCATTGGGAATCCACCGTCTGCATTTATCTCTGCTTGCTTTGCATCCTACTTCTGCCAGAAAGGTAAGCATTTCTCTTCACTAGGGAAGCACAGTA
>NW_027443689.1:0-37660 GCF_048569485.1 Anomaloglossus baeobatrachus | reverse complement strand
GGGTGCCGGCATCGTCCACATGCGGAGACACCATTTTTATGGTTGCCATATTTATCGGAAATATGGCTTGCGAGATATGAACCATTTTTTACTGGAGTCGTTCTGTCTGGCTATTTCCATAGCCTTGCATAACTAGCTAGCAATAGCCTTGCTAACTAGCTAGCAGCTCCTACTACAGGGTGACGGCAGGGAGTCATCCTGTGTCATTGTCCCAAAGCCACCTAATTTCCATATCACAGGACATGGCCATGGAGTTTGTTGCTAAACCAGTTGTGTGGGGGAAAGGGGGGTTGACACCAGGAGAGGGCTTCCTGACATGACTTGAATATCATGATTTATCGTCAATCTCTCCGGATTTACCTCACAGGGGGAATGATACGGAGGGGGGGAATGATACGGAGGGGGGAATACGATACGGAGGGGGGGAATGATACGGAGGGGGGGAATGATACGGAGGGGGGAATGATACGGAGGGGGGGAATGATACGGAGGGGGGGAATGATACGGAGGGGGGGAATGATACGGAGGGGGGGAATGATACGGAGGGGGGGAATGATACGGAGGGGGGGAATGATACGGAGGGGGGGGAATGATACGGAGGGGGGGAATGATACGGAGGGGGGGGAATGATACGGAGGGGGGGGAATGATACGGAGGGGGGGGATGATACGGAGGGGGGGGATGATACGGAGGGGGGGGATGATACGGAGGGGGGGGATGATACGGAGGGGGGGATGATACGGAGGGGGGGGATGATACGGAGGGGGGGATGATACGGAGGGGGGGGATGATACGGAGGGGGGGGATGATACGGAGGGGGGGGATGATACGGAGGGGGGGGATGATACGGAGGGGGGGGATGATACGGAGGGGGGGGAATGATACGGAGGGGGGGGATGATACGGAGGGGGGGGAATGATACGGAGGGGGGGGAATGATACGGAGGGGGGGGAATGATACGGAGGGGGGGAATGATACGGAGGGGGGGGAATGATACGGAGGGGGGGAATGATACGGAGGGGGGGGAATGATACGGAGGGGGGGGAATGATACGGAGGGGGGGAATGATACGGAGGGGGGGAATGATACGGAGGGGGGGATGATACGGAGGGGGGATGATACGGAGGGGGGGGGATGATACGGAGGGGGGGGATGATACGGAGGGGGGGGATGATACGGAGGGGGGGGGATGATACGGAGGGGGGGGATGATACGGAGGGGGGGGAATGATCGGAGGGGGGGATGATACGGAGGGGGGGGAATGATACGGAGGGGGGGGGAATGATACGGAGGGGGGGGATGATACGGAGGGGGGGAATGATACGGAGGGGGGGGAATGATACGGAGGGGGGGGGAATGATACGGAGGGGGGGGAAGATACGGAGGGGGGGGAATGATACGGAGGGGGGGAATGATACGGAGGGGGGGGAATGATACGGAGGGGGGGGGAATGATACGGAGGGGGGGGAATGATACGGAGGGGGGGGGATGATACGGAGGGGGGGGAATGATACGGAGGGGGGGATGATACGGAGGGGGGGGGAATGATACGGAGGGGGGGGATGATACGGAGGGGGGGGAATGATACGGAGGGGGGGGGATGATACGGAGGGGGGGGGATGATACGGAGGGGGGGGATGATACGGAGGGGGGGGGATGATACGGAGGGGGGGGGATGATACGGAGGGGGGGGGATGATGATACGGAGGGGGGGGGATGATACGGAGGGGGGGGGATGATACGGAGGGGGGGGGATGATACGGAGGGGGGGGATGATACGGAGGGGGGGGATGATACGGAGGGGGAGGGGGGGGATGATACGGAGGGGGGGGATGATACGGAGGGGGGGGATGATACGGAGGGGGGGGATGATACGGAGAGGGGGGATGATACGGAGGGGGGGATGATACGGAGAGGGGGGATGATACGGAGGGGGGGATGATACGGAGGGGGGGATGATACGGAGGGGGGGGATGATACGGAGGGGGGGATGATACGGAGAGGGGGGATGATACGGAGGGGGGGATGATACGGAGAGGGGGGGATGATACGGAGAGGGGGGATGATACGGAGGGGGGGGATGATACGGAGGGGGGGGATGATACGGAGGGGGGGATGATACGGAGGGGGGGATGATACGGAGGGGGGGGATGATACGGAGGGGGGGGATGATACGGAGGGGGGGGATGATACGGAGGGGGGGATGATACGGAGGGGGGGGATGATACGGAGGGGGGGGATGAATACGGAGGGGGGGGATGATACGGAGGGGGGGGATGATACGGAGGGGGGGATGATACGGAGGGGGGGGATGATACGGAGGGGGGGGATGATACGGAGGGGGGGGATGATACGGAGGGGGGGGATGATACGGAGGGGGGGGATGATACGGAGGGGGGGGGGATGATACGGAGGGGGGGATGATACGGAGGGGGGGGATGATACGGAGGGGGGGGATGATACGGAGGGGGGGGATGATACGGAGGGGGGGGGATGATACGGAGGGGGGGGGATGATACGGAGGGGGGGGGATGATACGGAGGGGGGGGGATGATACGGAGGGGGGGGATGATACGGAGGGGGGGGATGATACGGAGGGGGGGGATGATACGGAGGGGGGGATGATACGGAGGGGGGGGATGATACGGAGGGGGGGGGGATGATACGGAGGGGGGGGATGATACGGAGGGGGGGGATGATACGGAGGGGGGGGATGATACGGAGGGGGGGGATGATACGGAGGGGGGGGATGATACGGAGGGGGGGGATGATACGGAGGGGGGGGATGATACGGAGGGGGGGGATGATACGGAGGGGGGGGATGATACGGAGGGGGGGGATGATACGGAGGGGGGGGGATGATACGGAGGGGGGGGATGATACGGAGGGGGGGGGATGATACGGAGGGGGGGGGAATGATACGGAGGGGGGGATGATACGGAGGGGGGGATGATACGGAGGGGGGGATGATACGGAGGGGGGGAATGATACGGAGGGGGGGATGATACGGAGGGGGGGAATGATACGGAGGGGGGGAATGATACGGAGGGGGGGAATGATACGGAGGGGGGGAATGATACGGAGGGGGGGAATGATACGGAGGGGGGGGAATGATACGGAGGGGGGGAATGATACGGAGGGGGGGGATGATACGGAGGGGGGGGATGATACGGAGGGGGGGGATGATACGGAGGGGGGGGATGATACGGAGGGGGGGATGATACGGAGGGGGGGGAAGATACGGAGGGGGGGAAGATACGGAGGGGGGGAAGATAGGGGGGGGGAAGATACGGAGGGGGGGGAAGATACGGAGGGGGGGGAAGATACGGAGGGGGGGGAAGATACGGAGGGGGGGAAGATACGGAGGGGGGGAAGATACGGAGGGGGGGGAAGATACGGAGGGGGGGGAAGATACGGAGGGGGGGGAAGATACGGAGGGGGGGGAAGATACGGAGGGGGGGGAAGATACGGAGGGGGGGGAAGATACGGAGGGGGGGGAAGATACGGAGGGGGGGGAAGATACGGAGGGGGGGAAGATACGGAGGGGGGGAAGATATGGAGGGGTGGGGGATGATACGGAGGGGGGGGAAGATACGGAGGGGGGGAAGATACGGAGGGGGGGAAGATACGGAGGGGGGGGAAGATACGGAGGGGGGGAAGATACGGAGGGGGGGGAAGATACGGAGGGGGGGGAAGATACGGAGGGGGGGGAAGATACGGAGGGGGGGAAGATACGAGGGGGGGGAAGATACGGAGGGGGGGGAAGATACGGAGGGGGGGAAGATACGGAGGGGGGGGAAGATACGGAGGGGGGGAAGATACGGAGGGGGAAGATACGGGGGGGGGAAGATACGGAGGGGGGGAAGATACGGAGGGGGGGAAGATACGGAGGGGGGGGAAGATATGGGGGGGTGGGGGATATGGAGGGGGTCGCAGTTCAGGTACCCGAAGTCCTGGTCCATCGCCTTGAAGAAGTACTTTGCGTGGCCTCGTCCGAGCGCCGCCTTGAAGTCCCGCAGGCGGATGTCGGCGGCCGGCACGGGCACCTTCACCAGGTACGGCGTCTCCTCCTCGTCCAGGTGGTAGATCACCTTGGTCTCCGCCATCGTGCGGCCTAGCGGAGCCCGGAGCCGCGGCCTCGAGTATCGACAGCAGCGCCGCGTCCAGGGAACGGAGTGTGACGTCACAGCGTACACGCTACAGGGCGGGAAAACGCGCACTCAACCACGCCCACCGAGACCAAACCCCACCCCCCCGCCGCGAGAAAATCCGCCCACCGCCATCAGTGTTGCTATTACAAGGTAATAAGCCCCGCCCCGAAGAAAAGAAAGAGGCGAAATCTCCGCCTACTGCATTATAACCACGCCCACATAGAAACAACCGCCCCGAGCCTTACAAAATCCGCTCCATAGCTGTAATGTACCCCGTATGATGTACGCCCCGCCCCTGTACCCCCGTATGATGTACGCCCCGCCCCTGTACCCCCGTATGATGTACGCCCCGCCCTGTACCCCCGTATGATGTACGCCCCGCCCCTGTACCCCCGTATGATGTACGCCCCCGCCCCTGTACCCCCGTATGAATGTACGCCCCGCCCCTGTACCCCCGTATGATGTACGCCCCGCCCCTGTACCCCCGTATGATGTACGCCCCGCCCCTGTACCCCCGTATGATGTACGCCCCGCCCCTGTACCCCCGTATGATGTACGCCCCGCCCCTGTACCCCCGTATGATGTACGCCCCGCCCCTGTACCCCCGTATGATGTATGCCCCGCCCCTGTACCCCCGTATGATGTACGCCCCCGCCCCTGTATGATATATGCCCCGCTTCCGTACCCCTGTATGATGTACGCCCCGTCCCTGTACCCCGTATGATGTACGCCCCGCCCCTGTACCCCGTATGCTATATGCCCCGCTTCCGTACCCCTGTATGATGTACGCCCCGCCCCCGTACCCCGTATGATATATGCCCCGCCCCTGTACCCCCGTATGCTATATGCCCCGCTTCCGTACCCCTGTATGATGTACGCCCCGCCCCCGTACCCCGTATGATATATGCCCCGCCCCTGTACCCCCGTATGCTATATGCCCCGCTTCCGTACCCCTGTATGATGTACGCCCCGCCCCCGTACCCCGTATGATGTACGCCCCGACCCTGTACCCCGTATGATGTACGCCCCGCCCCTGTTACCCCCCCGTATGCTATATGCCCCGCTTCCGTACCCCTGTATGATGTACGCCCCGCCCCCGTACCCCGTATGATATATACCCCGCCCCTGTACCCCCGTATGCTATATGCCCCGCTTCCGTACCCCTGTATGATGTACGCCCCGCCCCCGTACCCCGTATGATGTACGCCCCACCCCTGTACCCCCGTATGCTATATGCCCCGCTTCCGTACCCCTGTATGATGTACGCCCCCGCCCCCGTACCCCGTATGATATATGCCCCGCCCCTGTACCCCGTATGCTATATGCCCCCGCTTCCGTACCCCCTGTATGATGTACGCCCCGCCCCCCGTACCCCGTATGATATATGCCCCGCCCCTGTACCCCCGTATGCTATATGCCCCGCTTCCGTACCCCTGTATGATGTACGCCCCGCCCCCGTACCCCGTATGATGTACGCCCCACCCCTGTACCCCCGTATGCTATATGCCCCGCTTCCGTACCCCTGTATGATGTACGCCCCGCCCCGTACCCCGTATGATATATGCCCCGCCCCTGTACCCCCGTATGCTATATGCCCCGCTTCCGTACCCCTGTATGATGTACGCCCTGCCCCCGTACCCCGTATGATGTACGCCCTGCCCCCGTACCCCGTATGATGTACGCCCCACCCCTGTACCCCCGTATGCTATATGCCCCGCTTCCGTACCCCTGTATGATGTACGCCCCGCCCCCGTACCCCGTATGATATATGCCCCGCCCCTGTACCCCCGTATGCATATATGCCCCCGCTTCCGTACCCCTGTATGATGTACGCCCCGCCCCCGTACCTCCGTATGATATATGCCCCGCCCCCGTACCCCGTATGATGTACGCCCCGCCCCTGTACCCCGTATGATATATGCCCCAGCCCTGTACCCCCGTATGATATATGCCCCGCTTCCGTACCCCTGTATGATGTACGCTCCGCCCCCGTATGATGTACGCCCCGCCCCTGTACCCCCGTATGATATATGCCCCGCTTCCGTACCCCTGTATGATGTACGCTCCGCCCCCGTATGATGTACGCCCCGCCCCCGTATGATGTACGCCCCCGCCCCTGTACCCCGTATGATATATGCCCCGCTTCCGTACCCCTGTATGATGTACGCTCCGCCCCTGTATGATGTACGCCCCGCCCCTGTATGATGTACGCCCCGCCCCCGTATGATGTACGCCCCGCCCCTGTATGATGTACGCTCCGCCCCTGTATGATGTACGGCCCCGCCCCTGTACCCCCGTATGATATATGCCCCGCTTCCGTACCCCTGTATGATGTACGCTCCGCCCCCGTATGATGTACGCCCCGCCCCTGTACCCCGTATGATATATGCCCCGCTTCCGTACCCCTGTATGATGTACACCCCGCCCCTGTATGATGTACGCCCCACCCCCGTACCCCGTATGATGTACGCCCCGCCCCTGTATGATGTACGCTCCGCCCCTGTATGATGTACGCCACCGCCCCTGTATGATGTACGCCCCGCCCCCGTACCCCGTATGATGTACGCCCCGCCCCTGTATGATGTACGCTCCGCCCCTGTATGATGTACGCCCCGCCGCCCGTACCCCGTATGATGTACGCCCCCGCCCCTGTATGATGTACGCCCCACCCCCGTACCCCGTATGATGTACGCCCCGCCCCTGTACCTCCGTATGATATATGCCCCGCCCCTGTACCCCTGTATGATATATGCCCCGCTTCTGTAACCCTGTATGATGTACGCTCCGCCCCTGTACCCCCGTATGATATATGCTTCGCCCCCGTATGATGTACGCCCCGCCCCTGTACCCCGTATGATATATGCCCCGCCCCTGTAGCCTTGTATGATATATGCCCCGCCCCTGTAGCCTTGTATGATGTATGCCCCGCCCCTGTCCCCCTCCCCCCCGTCCCTGTATGATATATGCTGATATGCTGTGTACCTGTACCCCGTATGATATATGGCCCCGCCCCTGTACCCCGTATGATATATGCCCCGCCCCTGTAGCCTTGTATGATGTATGCCCCGCCCCTGTCCCCCTCCCCCCGTCCCTGTATGATATATGCTGATATGCTGTGTACCTGTACCCCGTAAGATACACGCCCCATATCTGTCCCCCTGTATGATACACAGTACTGACCAAAAGTTTGGACACACCTTCTCATTCACAGAGTTTTCTTTATTTTCATGAGTCTGAAAATTGCAGGTTCACATTGAAGGCATCAAAACTCTGAATTATCAGATGTGGAATGAAATACCTAACAAAAAAAAAGTGTGACACAAGTGACAATTAGTGATGAGCGAGCATGCTTGTTACTACTCGGTACTCGCACGAGTATCAATGTACTCGGGCCACTCGGCGGGGACCGAGTAATCTCGCGATACTCGTGCTGTACTCGGGGTCTTCATGTTGGCGCTCTTTTTACAGCCAGCCCTTATGCAGGGATTGGCTGGCAGACCACTGCAATGCCACAGCCCTGTTACTTGTGGAATTGCAGTGATTGGCCAGCCCGCACAGCGTGACCGTGCCTTTAGCCCGACACTTCCCCGCTCGGCTACGGCCCCTCCCGCACTCCACTCCGCGTGTATATATATATGCACGCTTACACACACACGCACGGTTTTTTTTTTTAATTTACAGTTTTCTGGTTTCTACATGCTGCCGGGGGTGATTTCACAAAAAAACTCGGGTCTCCCATAGGATAACATTGGGCTCGGTGCTCGGGCCGAGTACACGAGTATCTTGGGAAGCTCGGCCCGAGCCTCGAGCACCCGAGCTTTTTGATACTCGCTCATCACTAGTGACAATATGTCTTATATTCTAGGGTCTTCACAGTCGCCCCCTTTTGCTTTGATCACTGCTTTGCACACTCTTGGCATTCTCTTGATGAGCTTCAGTCACCGGAAATGGTTTTCCACAGTCTTGGAGGAGTCCCCAGAGATGCTTAGCACTTGTTGGCCCTTTTGCTTTCACTCTGCGGTCCAGCTCACACCAAACCATCTCGATTGGGTTCAGGTCTGGTGACTGTGGGGTCCAGGTCATCTGGCGTAGCCCCCATCACTCTCCTTCTTAGTCAAATAGCCCTTACACAGCCTGGAGGGGTGTTTAGGGTCATTGTCCTGTTGAAAAATAAATGATGGTCCAACTAAATGCAAACCGGATGGAATAGCATGCCGCTGCAAGATGCTGTGGAGCCATGCTGGTTCAGTATGCCTTCAATTGTGAATAAATCCCCAACAGTGTCACCAGCAAAGCCCCCCCCCCCACACACCATCACCCCTCCTCCACCATGCTTCACGGTGGGAACCAGCAAAGCCCCCCCACACCATCACACCTCCTCCACCATGCTTCACGGTGGGAACCAGCAAAGCCCCCCCACACCATCACACCTCCTCCACCATGCTTCACGGTGGGAACCAGCAAAGCCCCCCCACACCATCACACCTCCTCCTCCATGCTTCATGGTGGAAACCAGCAAAGCCCCCCCCACACCATCACACCCCCTCCTCCTCCATGCTTCACGGTGGGAACCAGCCATGTAGAGTCCATCCGTTCATCTTTTCTACAAAGACATGGTGGATAGATCCAAAGATCTCACACTTGGACTCCTCAGACCCAAGCACAGATTTCCACTGGTCTAATGTCCATTCCTTGTGTCTCTTCTGCTTGTTGCCGGTCCTTAGCAGGGGTTTCCTAGCAGCTATTTTACCATGAAGGCTGCTGCACAAAGGCTACTCTTCACAGTTGTTCTAGAGATGTGTCGGCTGCTAGACTTCTGTGTGGCATTGACCTGGTCTCTAATCTGAGCTGCTGATAACCTGCGATTTCTGAGGCTGGTGACTCGGATAAACTTATCCTCTGCAGCAGAGGTGACTCTTGCTCTTCCTTTCCTGGGGCGGTCCTCATGTGAGCCAGTTTCTTTGTAGCGTTTGATGGTTTTTGCCACTGCACTTGGGGACACTTTCACAGTTTTCCCAGTTTTTCGGACTGACCGACCTTCATTTCTTAATAATGATGGCCGCTCGTTTTTCTTAGCTGCTTTTTTCTTTCCATAATACAAATTCTACCAGTGTATTCAGTAGGACTATCACCTATATCCACCAGACTCTGCACAACACAACTGATGGCCCCAACCCCATTTATAAGGCAAGAAATCCCACTTATTAGACCTGACAGGGCGCACCTGTGAAGAGAAAACCAGACAGGGCGCACCTGTGAAGAGAAAACCAGACAGGGCGCACCTGTGAAGTGAAAACATGACAGGGCACACCTGTAAAGTGAAAACCTGACAGGGCGCACCTGTAAAGTGAAAACCTGACAGGGCGCACCTGTGAAGTGAAAACCTGACAGGGCGCACCTGTGAAGTGAAAACCTGACAGGGCGCACCTGTGAAGTGAAAACCTGACAGGGCGCACCTGTGAAGTGAAAACCTGACAGGGCGCACCTGTGAAGTGAAAACCTGACAGGGCGCACCTGTGAAGTGAAAACCTGACAGGGCGCACCTGTGAAGTGAAAACCTGACAGGGCGCACCTGTGAAGTGAAAACCTGACAGGGCGCACCTGTGAAGTGAAAACCTGACAGGGCGCACCTGTGAAGTGAAAACCTGACAGGACGCACCTGTGAAGTGAAGACCATTTCCGGTGACAAGAGAATGCCAAGAGTGTGCAAAGCAGTAATCTCAGCAAAAGGGGGCGACTGTGAAGACCCTAGAATATAAGACATATTGTCACTTGTGTCACACTTTGTTGTTACGTATTTCTTTCCACATGTGGTAATTCATAGTTTTGATGCCTTCAATGTGAATCTACAATTTTCAGAGTCATGAAAATAAAGAAAACTCTTTGAATGAGAAGGTGTGTCCAAACTTTTAGTCAGTACTGTATGCATCGCCCTATCTGTGCCGTACCCCCGTATACTACCCTATATCTGTTCCCCCATGTCATACACCCCACATCTCTACTGTGTTCCCCATGTCATGCACTGTACCCCAATATAATATACCTCACTTCTGCCCTGTACCCCAATATCATACCTTATATCTGTACCCCGATATACCTGATATCTGTACTGTACTCCAATAGAATATACCCTATATCCAGTGACGTAACTACAGTTTGATGGGCCCTGGTGCAAAATTTGGACCTGCCCCCCCCTCCACATACACCGACACAGGGTACAGGATAATGATGCTGGCACTTGGCTCTTACCCTCAGCACCCAGCTTTCCTATGCTCTGATATCCATCTTGTCTCAGCACCCAGCTTTCCCATGCTCTGCTATAATCTTCTCTCAGCACCCAGCTTTCCCATGCTCTGCTATAATCTTCTCTCAGCACCCAGCTTTCCCATGCTCTGTTAAGAGAAGATGTACAGCAGAGCATGGGAAAGCTGAGTGCTGAGAAAAGATGTATAGCAGAGCATGGGAAAGCTGGGTGCTGAGAGATGTATAGCAGAGCATGGGAAAGCTGGGTGCTGAGAGATCTATAGCAGAGCATGGGAAAGCTGGGTGCTGAGAGATGTACAGCAGAGCATGGGAAAACTGGGTGCTGAGAGATGTACATCAGAGCATGGGAAAGCTGGGTGCTGAGAGATGTATAGCAGAGCATGGGAAAGCTGGGTGCTGAGAGATGTACATCAGAGCATGGGAAAGCTGGGTGCTGAGAGATGTATAGCAGAGCATGGGAAAGCTGAGTGCTGAGAGATGTATAGCATAACATGGGAAAGCTGGGTGCTGAGAGATGTACAGCAGAACATGGGAAAGCTGGGTGCTCAGAGATGTACAGCAGAGCATAGGAAAGCTGGGTGCTGAGAGATGTACAGCAGAGCATGGGAAAGCTGGGTGCTCAGAGATGTACAGCAGAGCATGGGAAAGCTGGGTGCTGAGAGATGTACAGCAGAGCATGGGAAAGCTGGGTGCTGAGAGATGTATAGCAGAGCATGGGAAAGCTGGGTGCTGAGAGATGTATAGCAGAGCATGGGAAAGCTGGGTGCTGAGAGATGTATAGCAGAGCATGGGAAAGCTGGGTGCTGAGAGATGTATAGCAGAGCATGGGAAAGCTGGGTGCTGAGAGATGTATAGCAGAGCATGGGAAAGCTGGGTGCTGAGAGATGTATAGCAGAGCATGGGAAAGCTGGGTGCTGAGAGATGTACAGCAGACCATGGGAAAGCTGGGTGCTGAGAGATGTATAGCAGAGCATGGGAAAGCTGGGTGCTGAGAGATGTATAGCAGAGCATGGGAAAGCTAGGTGCTGAGAGATGTATAGCAGAGCATGGGAAAGCTGGGTGCTGAGAGATGTATAGCAGAGCATGGGAAAGCTGGGTGCTGAGCGATGTACAGCAGAGCATGGGAAAGCTGGGTGCTGAGAGATGTATAGCAGAGCATGGGAAAGCTGGGTGCTGAGAGATGTATAGCAGAGCATGGGAAAGCTGGGTGCTGAGAGATGTATAGCAGAGCATGGGAAAGCTAGGTGCTGAGAGATGTATAGCAGAGCATGGGAAAGCTGGGTGCTGAGAGAAGATGTATAGCAGAGCATGGGAAAGCTGGGTGCTGAGAGATGTATAGCAGAGCATGGGAAAGCTGGGTGCTGAGAGATGTATAGCAGAGCATGGGAAAGCTGGGTGCTGAGAGATGTACAGCAGAGCATGGGAACGCTAGGTGCTGAGAGATGTATAGCAGAGCATGGGAAAGCTGGGTGCTGAGAGATGTACAGCAGAGCATGGGAAAGCTGGGTGCTGAGAGATGTACAGCAGAGCATGGGAAAGCTGGGTGCTGAGAGATGTATAGCAGAGCATGGGAAAGCTGGGTGCTGAGAGATGTATAGCAGAGCATGGGAAAGCTGGGTGCTGAGGGATGTACAGCAGAGCATGGGAAAGCTGGGTGCTGAGAGATGTATAGCAGAGCATGGGAAAGCTGGGTGCTGAGAGATGTACAGCTGAGCATGGGAAAGCTGGGTGCTGAGAGATGTATAGCAGAGCATGGGAAAGCTGGGTGCTGAGAGATGTATAGCAGAGCATGGGAAAGCTGGGTGCTGAGAGATGTACAGCAGAGCATGGGAAAGCTGGGTGCTGAGAGATGTACAGCAGAGCATGGGAAAGCTGGGTGCTGAGAGATGTACAGCAGAGCATGGGAAAGCTGGGTGCTGAGAGATGTACAGCAGAGCATGGGAAAGCTGGGTGCTGAGAGATGTACAGCAGAGCATGGGAAAGCTGGGTGCTGAGAGATGTACAGCAGAGCATGGGAAAGCTGGGTGCTGAGAGATGTATAGCAGAGCATGGGAAAGCTGGGTGCTGAGAGATGTATAGCAGAGCATGGGAAAGCTGGGTGCTGAGAGATGTATAGCAGAGCATGGGAAAGCTGGGTGCTGAGAGATGTATAGCAGAGCATGGGAAAGCTGGGTGCTGAGAGATGTACAGCAGAGCATGGGAAAGCTGGGTGCTGAGAGATGTATAGCAGAGCATGGGAAAGCTGGGTGCTGAGAGATGTATAGCAGAGCATAGGAAAGCTGGGTGCTGAGAGATGTATAGCAGACCATGGGAAAGCTGGGTGCTGAGAGATGTATAGCAGAGCATGGGAAAGCTGGGTGCTGAGAGATGTATAGCAGAGCATAGGAAAGCTGGGTGCTGAGAGATGTACAGCAGAGCATGGGAAAGCTGGGTGCTGAGAGATGTACAGCAGAGCATGGGAAAGCTGGGTGCTGAGAGATGTATAGCAGAGCATGGGAAAGCTGGGTGCTGAGAGATGTATAGCAGAGCATGGGAAAGCTGAGTGCTGAGAGATGTATAGCAGAGCATGGGAAAGCTGGGTGCTGAGAGATGTACAGCAGAGCATGGGAAAGCTGGGTGCTGAGAGATGTACAGCAGAGCATGGGAAAGCTGAGTGCTGAGAAAAGATGTATAGCAGAGCATGGGAAAGCTGGGTGCTGAGAGATGTATAGCAGAGCATGGGAAAGCTGGGTGCTGAGAGATGTATAGCAGAGCATGGGAAAGCTGGGTGCTGAGAGAAGATGTATAGCAGAGCATGGGAAAGCTGGGTGCTGAGAGATGTATAGCAGAGCATGGGAAAGCTGGGTGCTGAGAGATGTATAGCAGAGCATGGGAAAGCTGGGTGCTGAGAGATGTACAGCAGAGCATGGGAAAGCTGGGTGCTGAGAGATGTATAGCAGAGCATGGGAAAGCTGGGTGCTGAGAGATGTACAGCAGAGCATGGGAAAGCTGGGTGCTGAGAGATGTATAGCAGAGCATGGGAAAGCTGGGTGCTGAGAGATGTATAGCAGAGCATGGGAAAGCTGGGTGCTGAGAGATGTATAGCAGAGCATGGGAAAGCTGGGTGCTGAGAGATGTATAGCAGAGCATGGGAAAGCTGGGTGCTGAGAGATGTATAGCAGAGCATGGGAAAGCTGGGTGCTGAGAGATGTAAAGCAGAGCATGGGAAAGCTGGGTGCTGAGAGATGTATATCAGAGCATGGGAAAGCTGGGTGCTGAGAGATGTATAGCAGAGCATGGGAAAGCTGGGTGCTGAGAGATGTACAGCAGAGAATGGGAAAGCTGGGTGCTGAGAGATGTACAGCAGAGCATGGGAAAGCTGGGTGCTGAGAGATGTATAGCAGAGAATGGGAAAGCTGGGTGCTGAGAGATGTACAGCAGAGCATGGGAAAGCTGGGTGCTGAGAGATGTATAGCAGAGAATGGGAAAGCTGGGTGCTGAGAGATGTATAGTAGACCATGGGAAAGCTAGGTGCTGAGAGATGTATAGCAGAGCATGGGAAAGCTGGGTGCTGAGAGATGTACAGCAGAGCATGGGAAAGCTGGGTGCTGAGAGATGTACAGCAGAGCATGGGAAAGCTGGGTGCTGAGAGATGTATAGCAGACCATGGGAAAGCTGGGTGCTGAGAGATGTACAGCAGACCATGGGAAAGCTAGGTGCTGAGAGATGTACAGCAGAGCATGGGAAAGCTGGGTGCTGAGAGATGTACAGCAGAGCATGGGAAAGCTAGGTGCTGAGAGATGTATAGCAGAGCATGGGAAAGCTGGGTGCTGAGAGATGTATAGCAGAGCATGGGAAAGCTGGGTGCTGAGAGATGTACAGCAGAGCATGGGAAAGCTGGGTGCTGAGAGATGTATAGCAGAGCATGGGAAAGCTGGGTGCTGAGAGATGTACAGCAGAGCATGGGAAAGCTGGGTGCTGAGAGATGTACAGCAGAGCATGGGAAAGCTAGGTGCTGAGAGATGTACAGCAGAGCATGGGAAAGCTGGGTGCTGAGAGATGTATAGCAGAGCATGGGAAAGCTGAGTGCTGAGAGATGTACAGCAGAGCATGGGAAAGCTGGGTGCTGAGAGATGTACAGCAGAGCATGGGAAAGCTGGGTGCTGAGAGATGTACAGCAGAGCATGGGAAAGCTGGGTGCTGAGAGATGTATAGCAGAGCATGGGAAAGCTGGGTGCTGAGAGATGTATAGCAGAGCATGGGAAAGCTGGGTGCTGAGAGAAAGAGCCCTTTTCCCTCAGCACAAAACGTTCCCATCATCTGCTTGTATCTTTGTACCCCCTCATATATAGTTCTCCAAATACTATAATGGCCCCCACATAGCCTTACAAGTTGTATAAAGGGTCCCACATAACCCTTCATAATAGAATGCAGCTCCATAGTCTTCCATATATTATACTGCACCACCCAGTCCTCCATGTTTTATAACGCACCCCCATAGTCCATGTATAAGGGAGCCTCCATAGTCCTCCATATATTATACTGCACCACCCAGTCCTCCATGCTTTATACCGCACCCCCATAGTACATGTATAAGGTAGCCTCCATAGTCCTCCATATATTATACTGCACCACCCAGTCCTCCATGCTTTATACCGCACCCCCATAGTACATGTATAAGGTAGCATCCATAGTCCTCCATATATTATACTGCACCACCCAGTCCTCCATGTTTTATACCGCACCCCCATAGTACATGTATAAGGTAGCCTCCATAGTCCTCCATATATTATACTGCACCACCCAGTCCTCCATGCTTTATAACGCACCCCCATAGTACATGTATAAGGTAGCCTCCATAGTCCTCCATATATTATACTGCACCACCCAGTCCTCCATGTTTTATAACGCACCCCCATAGTACATGTATAAGGTAGCCTCCATAGCCCTCCATATATTATACCGCACCCCCATAGTCCATGTATAAGGGAGCCTCCATAGTCCTCCATATATTATACTGCACCACCCAGTCCTCCATGCTTTATACCGCACCCCCATAGTACATGTATAAGGTAGCCTCCATAGTCCTCCATATATTATACTGCACCACCCAGTCCTCCATGCTTTATACCGCACCCCCATAGTCCATGTATAAGGGAGCCTCCATAGTCCTCCATATATTATACTGCACCACCCAGTCCTCCATGCTTTATACCGCACCCCCATAGTACATGTATAAGGTAGCCTCCATAGTCCTCCATATATTATACTGCACCACCCAGTCCTCCATGCTTTATACCGCACCCCCATAGTACATGTATAAGGTAGCCTCCATAGTCCTCCATATATTATACTGCACCACCCAGTCCTCCATGCTTTATACCGCACCCCCATAGTACATGTATAAGGTAGCCTCCATAGTCCTCCATATATTATACTGCACCACCCAGTCCTCCATGCTTTATAACGCACCCCCATAGTACATGTATAAGGTAGCCTCCATAGTCCTCCATATATTATACTGCACCACCCAGTCCTCCATGTTTTATACCGCACCCCCATAGTCCATGTATAAGGTAGCCTCCATAGTCCTCCATATATTATACTGCACCACCCAGTCCTCCATGCTTTATACCGCACCCCCATAGTACATGTATAAGGTAGCCTCCATAGTCCTCCATATATTATACTGCACCACCCAGTCCTCCATGCTTTATACCGCACCTCCATAGTCCATGTATAAGGTAGCCTCCATAGTCCTCCATATATTATACTGCACCACCCAGTCCTCCATGCTTTATACCGCACCTCCATAGTACATGTATAAGGTAGCCTCCATAGTCCTCCATATATTATACTGCACCACCCAGTCCTCCATGCTTTATACCGCACCTCCATAGTACATGTATAAGGTAGCCTCCATAGTCCTCCATATATTATACTGCACCACCCAGTCCTCCATACTTTATACCGCACCTCCATAGTACATGTATAAGGTAGCCTCCATAGTCCTCCATATATTATACTGCACCACCCAGTCCTCCATGCTTTATACCGCACCTCCATAGTACATGTATAAGGTAGCCTCCATAGTCCTCCATATATTATACTGCACCACCCAGTCCTCCATACTTTATACCGCACCCCCATAGTACATGTATAAGGTAGCCTCCATAGTCCTCCATATATTATACTGCACCACCCAGTCCTCCAGGCTTTATACCGCACCCCCATAGTCCATGTATAAGGTAGCCTCCATAGTCCTCCATATATTATACGGCACCACCCAGTCCTCCATGTTTTATACCGCACCCCCATAGTCCATGTATAAGGTAGCCTCCATAGTCCTCCATATATTATACTGCACCACCCAGTCCTCCATGTTTTATACCGCACCCCCATAGTACATGTATAAGGTAGCCTCCATAGTCCTCCATATATTATACTGCACCACCCAGTCCTCCATGTTTTATACCGCACCCCCATAGTCCATGTATAAGGTAGCCTCCATAGTCCTCCATATATTATACTGCACCACCCAGTCCTCCATGCTTTATACCGCACCCCCATAGTACATGTATAAGGTAGCCTCCATAGTCCTCCATATATTATACTGCACCACCCAGTCCTCCATGCTTTATACCGCACCTCCATAGTACATGTATAAGGTAGCCTCCATAGTCCTCCATATATTATACTGCACCACATAGTCCTCCATGTTTTATACCGCACCCCCATAGTACATGTATAAGGTAGCCTCCATAGTCCTCCATATATTATACTGCACCACCCAGTCCTCCATGCTTTATACCGCACCTCCATAGTACATGTATAAGGTAGCCTCCATAGTCCTCCATATATTATACTGCACCCCCATAGTCCATGTATAAGGTAGCCTCCATAGTCCTCCATATATTATACTGCACCACCCAGTCCTCCATGCTTTATACCGCACCCCCATAGTACATGTATAAGGTAGCCTCCATAGTCCTCCATATATTATACTGCACCACCCAGTCCTCCATGCTTTATACCGCACCTCCATAGTACATGTATAAGGTAGCCTCCATAGTCCTCCATATATTATACTGCACCACCCAGTCCTCCAGGCTTTATACCGCACCCCCATAGTACATGTATAAGGTAGCCTCCATAGTCCTCCATATATTATACTGCACCACCCAGTCCTCCATGCTTTATACCGCACCCCCATAGTACATGTATAAGGTAGCCTCCATAGTCCTCCATATATTATACTGCACCACCCAGTCCTCCATGCTTTATAACGCACCCCCATAGTACATGTATAAGGTAGCCTCCATAGTCCTCCATATATTATACTGCACCACCCAGTCCTCCATGTTTTATAACGCACCCCCATAGTACATGTATAAGGTAGCCTCCATAGTCCTCCATATATTATACTGCACCACATAGTCCTCCATGTTTTATACCGCACCCCCATAGTACATGTATAAGGTAGCCTCCATAGTCCTCCATATATTATACTGCACCACCCAGTCCTCCATGCTTTATACCGCACCTCCATAGTACATGTATAAGGTAGCCTCCATAGTCCTCCATATATTATACTGCACCACCCAGTCCTCCATGCTTTATAACACACCCCCATAGTACATGTATAAGGTAGCCTCCATAGTCCTCCATATATTATACTGCACCACCCAGTCCTCCATGTTTTATAACACACCCCCATAGTACATGTATAAGGTAGCCTCCATAGTCCTCCATATATTATACTGCACCACCCAGTCCTCCATGCTTTATAACACACCCCCATAGTACATGTATAAGGTAGCCTCCATAGTCCTCCATATATTATACTGCACCACCCAGTCCTCCATGTTTTATAACGCACCCCCATAGTACATGTATAAGGTAGCCTCCATAGCCCTCCATATATTATACCGCACCCCCATAGTCCATGTATAAGGTAGCCTCCATAGTCCTCCATATATTATACTGCACCACCCAGTCCTCCATGTTTTATAACGCACCCCCATAGTACATGTATAAGGTAGCCTCCATAGTCCTCCATATATTATACTGCACCACCCAGTCCTCCATGTTTTATAACGCACCCCCATAGTACATGTATAAGGTAGCCTCCATAGTCCTCCATATATTATACTGCACCACATAGTCCTCCATGTTTTATACCGCACCCCCATAGTACATGTATAAGGTAGCCTCCATAGTCCTCCATATATTATACTGCACCCCCATAGTCCATGTATAAGGTAGCCTCCATAGTCCTCCATATATTATACTGCACCACCCAGTCCTCCATGCTTTATACCGCACCCCCATAGTACATGTATAAGGTAGCCTCCATAGTCCTCCATATATTATACCGCACCACCCAGTCCTCCATGCTTTATACCGCACCCCCATAGTACATGTATAAGGTAGCCTCCATAGTCCTCCATATATTATACTGCACCACCCACTCCTCCATGCTTTATACCGCACCTCCATAGTACATGTATAAGGTAGCCTCCATAGTCCTCCATATATTATACTGCACCACCCAGTCCTCCATATATACCGCACCCCCATAGTCCATGTATAAGGTAGCCTCCATAGTCCTCCATATATTATACTGCACCACCCAGTCCTCCATGCTTTATACCGCACCCCCATAGTACATGTATAAGGTAGCCTCCATAGTCCTCCATATATTATACTGCACCACCCAGTCCTCCATGCTTTATAACGCACCCCCATAGTACATGTATAAGGTAGCCTCCATAGTCCTCCATATATTATACTGCACCACCCAGTCCTCCATGTTTTATACCGCACCCCCATAGTCCATGTATAAGGTAGCCTCCATAGTTCTCCATATATTATACTGCACCACCCAGTCCTCCATGCTTTATACCGCACCCCCATAGTACATGTATAAGGTAGCCTCCATAGTCCTCCATATATTATACTGCACCACCCAGTCCTCCATGTTTTATACCGCACCCCCATAGTACATGTATAAGGTAGCCTCCATAGTCCTCCATATATTATACTGCACCCCCATAGTACATGTATAAGGTAGCCTCCATAGTCCTCCATATATTATACCGCACCCCCATAGTCCATGTATAAGGTAGCCTCCATAGTCCTCCATATATTATACTGCACCACCCAGTCCTCCATGCTTTATAACGCACCCCCATAGTACATGTATAAGGTAGCCTCCATAGTCCTCCATATATTATACTGCACCACCCAGTCCTCCATGCTTTATACCGCACCCCCATAGTACATGTATAAGGTAGCCTCCATAGTCCTCCATATATTATACTGCACCACCCAGTCCTCCATGCTTTATACCGCACCCCCATAGTACATGTATAAGGTAGCCTCCATAGTCCTCCATATATTATACTGCACCACCCAGTCCTCCATGCTTTATACCGCACCCCCATAGTCCATGTATAAGGTAGCCTCCATAGTCCTCCATATATTATACTGCACCACCCAGTCCTCCATGCTTTATAACGCACCCCCATAGTACATGTATAAGGTAGCCTCCATAGTCCTCCATATATTATACTGCACCACCCAGTCCTCCATGCTTTATACCGCACCCCCATAGTACATGTATAAGGTAGCCTCCATAGTCCTCCATATATTATACTGCACCACCCAGTCCTCCATATATACCGCACCCCCATACTCCATGTATAAGGTAGCCTCCATAGTCCTCCATATATTATACTGCACCACCCAGTCCTCCATGCTTTATACCGCACCCCCATAGTACATGTATAAGGTAGCCTCCATAGTCCTCCATATATTATACTGCACCACCCAGTCCTCCATGTTTTATACCGCACCCCCATAGTCCATGTATAAGGTAGCCTCCATAATCCTCCATATATTATACTGCACCACCCAGTCCTCCATACTTTATACCGCACCCCCATAGTACATGTATAAGGGAGCCTCCATAGTCCTCCATATATTATACTGCACCACCCAGTCCTCCATGCTTTATACCGCACCCCCATAGTCCATGTATAAGGTAGCCTCCATAGTCCTCCATATATTATACTGCACCACCCACTCCTCCATGCTTTATACCGCACCCCCATAGTACATGTATAAGGTAGCCTCCATAGTCCTCCATATATTATACTGCACCCCCATAGTACATGTATAAGGTAGCCTCCATAGTCCTCCATATATTATACCGCACCCCCATAGTCCATGTATAAGGTAGCCTCCATAGTCCTCCATATATTATACCGCACCACCCAGTCCTCCATGCTTTATACCGCACCCCCATAGTCCATGTATAAGGTAGCCTCCATAGTCCTCCATATATTATACCGCACCACCCAGTCCTCCATGCTTTATACCGCACCCCCATAGTACATGTATAAGGTAGCCTCCATAGTCCTCCATATATTATACTGCACCACCCAGTCCTCCATGTTTTATAACGCACCCCCATAGTCCATGTATAAGGTAGCCTCCATAGTCCTCCATATATTATACTGCACCACCCAGTCCTCCATGCTTTATACCGCACCCCCATAGTACATGTATAAGGTAGCCTCCATAGTCCTCCATATTTTATACTGCACCACCCAGTCCTCCATGTTTTATACCGCACCCCCATAGTACAAGTATAAGGTTTCATTATACACCCCCATATCTGTACTATATCCCAATATACCCCAGCTCTGTACCCCAATATAATATACCCAGATATCTGCACTATACTCCATTATACACCCCCATATCTGTACTGTATCCCAATATACCCCAGCTCTGTACCCCAATATAATATACCCAGATATCTGCACTATACTCCATTATACACCCCCATATCTGTACTGCATCCCAATATACCCCAGCTCTGTACCCCAATATAATATACCCAGATATCTGCACTATACTCCATTATACACCCCCATATCTGTACTGTATCCCAATATACCCCAGCTCTGTACCCCAATATAATATACCCAGATATCTGCACTATACTCCATTATACACCTCCATATCTGTACTGTATCCCAATATACCCCAGCTCTGTACCCCAATATAATATACCCAGATATCTGCACTATACTCCACTATATACCCCCATATCTGTACTGTATCCCAATATACCCCAGCTCTGTACCCCAATATAGTATACCCAGATATCTGCACTATACTCCATTATACACCCCCATATCTGTACTGTATCCCAATATACTCCAGCTCTGTACCCCAATATAATATACCCAGATATCTGCACTATTCTCCATTATACACCCCCATATCTGTACTGTATCCCAATATACCCCAGCTCTGTACCCCAATATAATATACCCAGATATCTGCACTATACTCCATTATACACCCCCATATCTGTACTATATCCCAATATACCCCAGCTCTGTACCCCAATATAATATACCCAGATATCTGCACTATACTCCAGTATACACCCCCATATCTGTACTATATCCCAATATACCCCAGCTCTGTACCCCAATATAATATACCCAGATATCTGCACTATACTCCATTATACACCCCCATATCTGTACTGCATCCCAATATACCCCAGCTCTGTACCCCAATATAATATACCCAGATATCTGCACTATTCTCCATTATACACCCCCATATCTGTACTGTATCCCAATATACCCCAGCTCTGTACCCCAATATAATATACCCAGATATCTGCACTATTCTCCATTATACACCCCCATATCTGTACTGTATCCCAATATACCCCAGCTCTGTACCCCAATATAATATACCCAGATATCTGCACTATTCTCCATTATACACCCCCATATCTGTACTGTATCCCAATATACCCCAGCTCTGTACCCCAATATAATATACCCAGATACCTGCACTATACTCCATTATACACCCCCATATCTGTACTGTATCCCAATATACCCCAGCTCTGTACCCCAATATATTATACCCAGATATCTGCACTATACTCCATTATACACCCCCATATCTGTACTGTATCCCAATATACCCCAGCTCTGTACCCCAATATAGTATACCCAGATATCTGCACTATACTCCATTATACACCCCCATATCTGTACTGTATCCCAATATACCCCAGCTCTGTACCCCAATATAGTATACCCAGATATCTGCACTATACTCCATTATACACCCCCATATCTGTACTGTATCCCAATATACCCCAGCTCTGTACCCCAATATAGTATACCCAGATATCTGCACTATACTCCATTATACACCCCCATATCTGTACTGTATCCCAATATACCCCAGCTCTGTACCCCAATATAATATACCCAGATATCTGCACTATACTCCATTATACACCCCCATATCTGTACTGTATCCCAATATACCCCAGCTCTGTACCCCAATATAATACACCCAGATATCTGCACTATACTCCATTATACACCCCCATATCTGTACTGTATCCCAATATACCCCAGCTCTGTACCCCAATATAATATACCCAGATATCTGCACTATACTCCATTATACACCCCCATATCTGTACTGCATCCCAATATACCCCAGCTCTGTACCCCAATATAATATACCCAGATATCTGCACTATACTCCATTATACACCCCCATATCTGTACTGTATCCCAATATACCCCAGCTCTGTACCCCAATATAATATACCCAGATATCTGCACTATACTCCATTATACACCCCCATATCTGTACTGTATCCCAATATACCCCAGCTCTGTACCCCAATATAATATACCCAGATATCTGCACTATACTCCATTATACACCCCCATATCTGTACTGTATCCCAATATACCCCAGCTCTGTACCCCAATATAATATACCCAGATATCTGCACTATACTCCATTATACACCCCCATATCTGTACTGTATCCCAATATACCCCAGCTCTGTACCCCAATATAATATACCCAGATATCTGCACTATACTCCATTATATACCCCCATATCTGTACTGTATCCCAATATACCCCAGCTCTGTACCCCAATATAATATACCCAGATATCTGCACTATACTCCATTATACACCCCCATATCTGTACTGTATCCCAATATACCCCAGCTCTGTACCCCAATATAATATACCCAGATATCTGCACTATACTCCATTATACACCCCCATATCTGTACTGTATCCCAATACACCCCAGCTCTGTACCCCAATATAATATACCCAGATATCTGCACTATACTCCATTATACACCCCCATATCTATACTGTATCCCAATATACCCCAGCTCTGTACCCCAATATAATATACCCAGATATCTGCACTATACTCCATTATACACCCCCATATCTGTACTGTATCCCAATATACCCCCGCTCTGTACCCCAATATAGTATACCCAGATATCTGCACTATACTCCATTATACACCCCCATATCTGTACTGTATCCCAATATACCCCAGCTCTGTACCCCAATATAATATACCCAGATATCTGCACTATACTCCATTATACACCCCCATATCTGTACTGTATCCCAATATACCCCAGCTCTGTACCCCAATATAATATACCCAGATATCTGCACTATACTCCATTATACACCCCCATATCTGTACTGTATCCCAATATACCCCAGCTCTGTACCCCAATATAGTATACCCAGATATCTGCACTATACTCCATTATATACCCCCATATCTGTACTGTATCCCAATATACCCCAGCTCTGTACCCCAATATAGTATACCCAGATACCTGCACTATACTCCATTATACACCCCCATATCTGTACTGCATCCCAATATACCCCAGCTCTGTACCCCAATATAATATACCCAGATATCTGCACTATACTCCATTATACACCCCCATATCTGTACTGTATCCCAATATACCCCAGCTCTGTACCCCAATATAATATACCCAGATATATGCACTATACTCCATTATACACCCTCATATCTGTACTGTATCCCAATATACCCCAGCTCTGTACCCCAATATAATATACCCAGATATCTGCACTATACTCCATTATACACCCCCATATCTGTACTGTATCCCAATATACCCCAGCTCTGTACCCCAATATAGTATACCCAGATATCTGCACTATACTCCATTATACACCCCCATATCTGTACTGTATCCCAATACACCCCAGCTCTGTACCCCAATATAGTATACCCAGATATCTGCACTATACTCCATTATACACCCCCATATCTGTACTGTATCCCAATATACCCCAGCTCTGCACCCCAATATAATATACCCAGATATCTGCACTATACTCCATTATACACCCCCATATCTGTACTGTATCTCAATATACCCCAGCTCTGTACCCCAATATAATATACCCAGATATCTGCTCTATACTCCATTATACACCCCCATATCTGTACTGCATCCCAATATACCCCAGCTCTGTACCCCAATATAATATACCCAGATATCTGCACTATACTCCATTATACACCCCCATATCTGTACTGTATCCCAATATACCCCAGCTCTGTACCCCAATATAATATACCCAGATATCTGCACTATACTCCATTATACACCCCCATATCTGTACTGCATCCCAATATACCCCAGCTCTGTACCCCAATATAATATACCCAGATATCTGCACTATACTCCATTATACACCCCCATATCTGTACTGTATCCCAATATACCCCAGCTCTGTACCCCAATATAATATACCCAGATATCTGCACTATACTCCATTATACACCCCCATATCTGTACTGTATCCCAATATGCCCCAGCTCTGTACCCCAATATAGTATACCCAGATATCTGCACTATACTCCATTATACACCCCCATATCTGTACTGTATCCCAATACACCCCAGCTCTGTACCCCAATATAGTATACCCAGATATCTGCACTATACTCCATTATACACCCCCATATCTGTACTGTATCCCAATATACCCCAGCTCTGCACCCCAATATAATATACCCAGATATCTGCACTATACTCCATTATACACCCCCATATCTGTACTGTATCTCAATATACCCCAGCTCTGTACCCCAATATAATATACCCAGATATCTGCTCTATACTCCATTATACACCCCCATATCTGTACTGCATCCCAATATACCCCAGCTCTGTACCCCAATATAATATACCCAGATATCTGCACTATACTCCATTATACACCCCCATATCTGTACTGTATCCCAATATACCCCAGCTCTGTACCCCAATATAATATACCCAGATATCTGCACTATACTCCATTATACACCCCCATATCTGTACTGCATCCCAATATACCCCAGCTCTGTACCCCAATATAATATACCCAGATATCTGCACTATACTCCATTATACACCCCCATATCTGTACTGTATCCCAATATACCCCAGCTCTGTACCCCAATATAATATACCCAGATATCTGCACTATACTCCATTATACACCCCCATATCTGTACTGTATCCCAATATACCCCAGCTCTGTACCCCAATATAATATACCCAGATATCTGCACTATACTCCATTATACACCCCCATATCTGTACTGTATCCCAATATACCCCAGCTCTGTACCCCAATATAGTATACCCAGATATCTGCACTATACTCCATTATACACCCCCATATCTGTACTATATCCCAATATACCCCAGCTCTGTACCCCAATATAATATACCCAGATATCTGCACTATACTCCATTATACACCCCCATATCTGTACTGTATCCCAATATACCCCAGCTCTGTACCCCAATATAATATACCCAGATATCTGCACTATACTCCATTATACACCCCCATATCTGTACTGTATCCCAATATACCCCAGCTCTGTACCCCAATATAATATACCCAGATATCTGCACTATACTCCATTATACACCCCCATATCTGTACTATATCCCAATATACCCCAGCTCTGTACCCCAATATAATATACCCAGATATCTGCACTATACTCCATTATACACCCCCATATCTGTACTGCATCCCAATATACCCCAGCTCTGTACCCCAATATAATATACCCAGATATCTGCACTATACTCCATTATACACCCCCATATCTGTACTGTATCCCAATATACCCCAGCTCTGTACCCCAATATAATATACCCAGATATCTGCACTATACTCCATTATACACCCCCATATCTGTACTGTATCCCAATATACCCCAGCTCTGTACCCCAATATAGTATACCCAGATATCTGCACTATACTCCATTATACACCCCCATATCTGTACTGTATCCCAATATACCCCAGCTCTGTACCCCAATATAGTATACCCAGATATCTGCACTATACTCCATTATACACCCCCATATCTGTACTGTATCCCAATACACCCCAGCTCTGTACCCCAATATAATATACCCAGATATCTGCACTATACTCCATTATACACCCCCATATCTGTACTGTATCCCAATACACCCCAGCTCTGTACCCCAATATAGTATACCCAGATATCTGCACTATACTCCATTATACACCCCCATATCTGTACTGTATCCCAATATACCCCAGCTCTGCACCCCAATATAATATACCCAGATATCTGCACTATACTCCATTATACACCCCCATATCTGTACTGTATCTCAATATACCCCAGCTCTGTACCCCAATATAATATACCCAGATATCTGCTCTATACTCCATTATACACCCCCATATCTGTACTGCATCCCAATATACCCCAGCTCTGTACCCCAATATAATATACCCAGATATCTGCACTATACTCCATTATACACCCCCATATCTGTACTGTATCCCAATATACCCCAGCTCTGTACCCCAATATAATATACCCAGATATCTGCACTATACTCCATTATACACCCCCATATCTGTACTGCATCCCAATATACCCCAGCTCTGTACCCCAATATAATATACCCAGATATCTGCACTATACTCCATTATACACCCCCATATCTGTACTGTATCCCAATATACCCCAGCTCTGTACCCCAATATAATATACCCAGATATCTGCACTATACTCCATTATACACCCCCATATCTGTACTATATCCCAATATACCCCAGCTCTGTACCCCAATATAATATACCCAGATATCTGCACTATACTCCATTATACACCCCCATATCTGTACTGTATCCCAATATACCCCAGCTCTGTACCCCAATATAATATACCCAGATATCTGCACTATACTCCATTATACACCCCCATATCTGTACTGTATCCCAATATACCCCAGCTCTGTACCCCAATATAATATACCCAGATATCTGCACTATACTCCATTATACACCCCCATATCTGTACTATATCCCAATATACCCCAGCTCTGTACCCCAATATAATATACCCAGATATCTGCACTATACTCCATTATACACCCCCATATCTGTACTGTATCCCAATATACCCCAGCTCTGTACCCCAATATAGTATACCCAGATATCTGCACTATACTCCATTATACACCCCCATATCTGTACTGTATCCCAATATACCCCAGCTCTGTACCCCAATATAGTATACCCAGATATCTGCTCTATACTCTATTATACACCCCCATATCTGTACTGTATCCCAATATACCCCAGCTCTGTACCCCAATATAATATACCCAGATATCTGCACTATACTCCATTATACACCCCCATATCTGTACTGTATCCCAATATACCCCAGCTCTGTACCCCAATATAATATACCCAGATATCTGCACTATACTCCATTATACACCCCCATATCTGTACTGCATCCCAATATACCCCAGCTCTGTACCCCAATATAATATACCCAGATATCTGCACTATACTCCATTATACACCCCCATATCTGTACTGTATCCCAATATACCCCAGCTCTGTACCCCAATATAATATACCCAGATATCTGCACTATACTCCATTATACACCCCCATATCTATACTGTATCCCAATATACCCCAGCTCTGTACCCCAATATAATATACCCAGATATCTGCACTATACTCTATTATACACCCCCATATCTGTACTGTATCCCAATATACTCCAGCTCTGTACCCCAATATAATATACCCAGATATCTGCACTATTCTCCATTATACTCCCCCATATCTGTACTGTATCCCAATATACCCCAGCTCTGTACCCCAATATAGTATACCCAGATATCTGCACTATACTCCATTATACACCCCCATATCTGTACTGTATCCCAATATACCCCAGCTCTGTACCCCAATATAATATACCCAGATATCTGCACTATACTCCATTATACACCCCCATATCTGTACTGTATCCCAATATACCCCAGCTCTGTACCCCAATATAATATACCCAATATCTGCACTATACTCCATTATACACCCCCATATCTGTACTGTATCCCAATATACCCCAGCTCTGTACCCCAATATAATATACCCAGATATCTGCACTATACTCCATTATACACCCCCATATCTGTACTGTATCCCAATATACCCCAGCTCTGTACCCCAATATAATATACCCAGATATCTGCACTATACTCCATTATACACCCCCATATCTGTACTGCATCCCAATATACCCCAGCTCTGTACCCCAATATAATATACCCAGATATCTGCACTATACTCCATTATACACCCCCATATCTGTACTGTATCCCAATATACCCCAGCTCTGTACCCCAATAAAATATACCCAGATATCTGCACTATACTCCATTATACACCCCCATATCTATACTGTATCCCAATATACCCCAGCTCTGTACCCCAATATAATATACCCAGATATCTGCACTATACTCCATTATACACCCCCATATCTGTACTGTATCCCAATATACCCCAGCTCTGTACCCCAATATAATATACCCAGATATCTGCACTATACTCCATTATATACCCCCATATCTGTACTGTATCCCAATATACCCCAGCTCTGTACCCCAATATAATATACCCAGATATCTGCTCTATACTCCATTATACACCCCCATATCTGTACTGTATCCCAATATACCCCAGCTCTGTACCCCAATATAATATACCCAGATATCTGCTCTATACTCCATTATACACCCCCATATCTGTACTGTATCCCAATATACCCCAGCTCTGTACCCCAATATAATATACCCAGATATCTGCTCTATACTCCATTATACACCCCCATATCTGTACTGTATCCCAATATACCCCAGCTCTGTACCCCAATATAATATACCCAGATATCTGCACTATACTCCATTATACATCCCCATATCTGTACTGCATCCCAATATACCCCAGCTCTGTACCCCAATATAATATACCCAGATATCTGCACTATACTCCATTATACACCCCCATATCTGTACTGTATCCCAATATACCCCAGCTCTGTACCCCAATATAATATACCCAGATATCTGCACTATACTCCATTATACACCCCCATATCTGTACTGTATCCCAATATACCCCAGCTCTGTACCCCAATATAACATACCCAGATATCTGCACTATACTCCATTATACACCCCCATATCTGTACTGTATCCCAATATACCCCAGCTCTGTACCCCAATATAATATACCCAGATATCTGCACTATTCTCCATTATACACCCCCATATCTGTACTGTATCCCAATATACCCCAGCTCTGTACCCCAATATAATATACCCAGATATCTGCACTATACTCCATTATACGCCCCCATATCTGTACTGTATCCCAATATACCCCAGCTCTGTACCCCAATATAGTATACCCAGATATCTGCACTATACTCCATTATACACCCCCATATCTATACTGTATCCCAATATACCCCAGCTCTGTACCCCAATATAATATACCCAGATATCTGCACTATACTCTATTATACACCCCCATATCTGTACTGTATTCCAATATACCCCAGCTCTGTACCCCAATATAGTATACCCAGATACCTGCACTATACTCCATTATACACCCCCATATCTGTACTGTATCCCAATATACCCCAGCTCTGTACCCCAATATAATATACCCAGATATCTGCACTATACTCCATTATACACCCCCATATCTGTACTGTATCCCAATATACCCCAGCTCTGTACCCCAATATAATATACCCAGATATCTGCACTATACTCCATTATACGCCCCCATATCTGTACTGTATCCCAATATACCCCAGCTCTGTACCCCAATATAGTATACCCAGATACCTGCACTATACTCCATTATACACCCCCATATCTGTACTGTATCCCAATATACCCCAGCTCTGTACCCCAATATAATATACCCAGATATCTGCACTATACTCCATTATACACCCCCATATCTGTACTGTATCCCAATATACCCCAGCTCTGTACCCCAATATAATATACCCAGATATCTGCACTATACTCCATTATACACCCCCATATCTGTACTGTATCCCAATATACCCCAGCTCTGTACCCCAATATAATATACCCAGATATCTGCACTATACTCCATTATACACCCCCATATCTGTACTGTATCCCAATATACCCCAGCTCTGTACCCCAATATATTATACCCAGATATCTGCACTATACTCCATTATACACCCCCATATCTGTACTGCATCCCAATATACCCCAGCTCTGTACCCCAATATAGTATACCCAGATACCTGCACTATACTCCATTATACACCCCCATATCTGTACTGCATCCCAATATACCCCAGCTCTGTACCCCAATATAATATACCCAGATATCTGCACTATACTCCATTATACACCCCCATATCTGTACTGTATCCCAATATACCCCAGCTCTGTACCCCAATATAATATACCCAGATATCTGCTCTATACTCCATTATACACCCCCATATCTGTACTGTATCCCAATATACCCCAGCTCTGTACCCCAATATAGTATACCCAGATACCTGCACTATACTCCATTATACACCCCCATATCTGTACTGTATCCCAATATACCCCAGCTCTGTACCCCAATATACCCAGATATCTGCACTATACTCCATTATACACCCCCATTTCTGTACTGTATCCCAATATACCCCAGCTCTGTACCCCAATATAATATACCCAGATATCTGCACTATACTCCATTATACACCCCCATATCTGTACTGTATCCCAATATACCCCAGCTCTGTACCCCAATATAATATACCCAGATATCTGCACTATACTCCATTATACACCCCCATATCTGTACTGTATCCCAATATACCCCAGCTCTGTACCCCAATATAATATACCCAGATATCTGCACTATACGCCATTATACACCCCCATATCTGTACTGTATCCCAATATACCCCAGCTCTGTACCCCAATATAATATACCCAATATGTGCACTATACTCCATTATACACCCCCATATCTGTACTGTATCCCAATATACCCCAGCTCTGTACCCCAATATAGTATACCCAGATATCTGCACTATACTCCATTATACACCCCCATATCTGTACTGTATCCCAATATACCCCAGCTCTGTACCCCAATATAATATACCCAGATATCTGCACTATACTCCATTATACACCCCCATATCTGTACTGTATCCCAATATACCCCAGCTCTGTACCCCAATATAATATACCCAGATATCTGCACTATACTCCATTATACACCCCCATATCTGTACTGTATCCCAATATACCCCAGCTCTGTACCCCAATATAATATACCCAGATATCTGCACTATACTCCATTATACACCCCCATATCTGTACTGTATCCCAATATACCCCAGCTCTGTACCCCAATATAATATACCCAGATATCTGCACTATACTCCATTATACACCCCCATATCTGTACTGTATCCCAATATACCCCAGCTCTATACCCCAATATAATATACCCAGATATCTGCACTATTCTCCATTATACACCCCCATATCTGTACTGTATCCCAATATACCCCAGCTCTGTACCCCAATATAGTATACCCAGATATCTGCAGTATACTCCATTATACACCCCCATATCTGTACTGTATCCCAATATACCCCAGCTCTGTACCCCAATATAATATACCCAGATATCTGCACTATACTCCATTATACACCCCCATATCTGTACTATATCCCAATATACCCCAGCTCTGTACCCCAATATAATATACCCAGATATCTGCACTATACTCCATTATACACCCCCATATCTGTACTGTATCCCAATATACCCCAGCTCTGTACCCCAATATAATATACCCAGATATCTGCACTATACTCCATTATACACCCCCATATCTGTACTATATCCCAATATACCCCAGCTCTGTACCCCAATATAATATACCCAGATATCTGCACTATTCCCCATTATACACCCCCATATCTGTACTGCATCCCAATATACCCCAGCTCTGTACCCCAATATAATATACCCAGATATCTGCACTATACTCCAT
Source organism: Anomaloglossus baeobatrachus (assembly GCF_048569485.1). NCBI lineage: Eukaryota > Metazoa > Chordata > Amphibia > Anura > Aromobatidae > Anomaloglossus > Anomaloglossus baeobatrachus. The sequence continues at coordinate 4,903 of NW_027443689.1, read as the reverse complement.
TATATACCCCCATATCTGTACTGTATCCCAATATACCCCAGCTCTGTACCCCAATATAGTATACCCAGATATCTGCACTATACTCCATTATACACCCCCATATCTGTACTGTATCCCAATATACCCCAGCTCTGTACCCCAATATAATATACCCAGATATCTGCACTATACTCCATTATACACCCCCATATCTGTACTGTATCCCAATATACCCCAGCTCTGTACCCCAATATAATATACCCAGATACCTGCACTATACTCCATTATACACCCCCATATCTGTACTATATCCCAATATACCCCAGCTCTGTACCCCAATATAATATACCCAGATATCTGTACTATTCCCCATTATACACCCCCATATCTGTACTATATCCCAATATACCCCAGCTCTGTACCCCAATATAATATACCCAGATATCTGCACTATACTCCATTATACACCCCCATATCTGTACTGTACCCCAATATACCCCAGCTCTGTACCCCAATATAATATACCCAGATATCTGCACTATACTCCATTATACACCCCCATATCTGTACTGTATCCCAATATACCCCAGCTCTGTACCCCAATATAATATACCCTGATATATGCACTATACTCCATTATACACCCCCATATCTGTACTGTATCCCAATATACCCCAGCTCTGTACCCCAATATAATATACCCAGATATCTGCACTATACTCCATTATACACCCCCATATCTGTACTGTATCCCAATATACCCCAGCTCTGTACCCCAATATAATATACCCAGATATCTGCACTATACTCCATTATACACCCCCATATCTGTACTGTATCCCAATATACCCCAGCTCTGTACCCCAATATAATATACACAGATATCTGCACTATACTCCATTATACACCCCCATATCTGTACTGTATCCCAATATACCCCAGCTCTGTACCCCAATATAATATACACAGATATCTGCACTATACTCCATTATACACCCCCATATCTGTACTGTATCCCAATATACCCCAGCTCTGTACCCCAATATAGTATACCCAGATATCTGCACTATACTACATTATACACCCCCATATCTGTACTGTATCCCAATATACCCCAGCTCTGTACCCCAATATAATATACCCAGATATCTGCACTTTACTCCATTATACACCCCCATATCTGTACTGTATCCCAATATACCCCAGCTCTGTACCCCAATATAGTATACCCAGATATCTGCACTATACTCCATTATACACCCCCATATCTGTACTGCATCCCAATATACCCCAGCTCTGTACCCCAATATAATATACCCAGATACCTGCACTATACTCCATTATACACCCCCATATCTGTACTGTATCCCAATATACCCCAGCTCTGTACCCCAATATAGTATACCCAGATATCTGCACTATACTCCATTATACACCCCCATATCTGTACTGTACCCCAATATAATATACCCAGATATCTGCACTATACTCCATTATACACCCCCATATCTGTACTGTACCCCAATATAATATACCCAGATATCTGCACTATACTCCATTATACACCCCCATATCTGTACTGCATCCCAATATACCCCAGCTCTGTACCCCAATATAGTATACCCAGATATCTGCACTATACTCCATTATACACCCCCATATCTGTACTGTATCCCAATATACCCCAGCTCTGTACCCCAATATAATATACCCAGATATCTGCACTATACTCCATTATACACCCCCATATCTGTACTGTATCCCAATATACCCCAGTTCTGTACCCCAATATAATATACCCAGATATCTGCACTATACTCCATTATACACCCCCATATCTGTACTGCATCCCAATATACCCCAGCTCTGTACCCCAATATAATATACCCAGATATCTGCACTATACTCCATTATACACCCCCATATCTGTACTGTATCCCAATATACCCCAGCTCTGTACCCCAATATAGTATACCCAGATATCTGCACTATACTACATTATACACCCCCATATCTGTACTGTATCCCAATATACACCAGCTCTGTACCCCAATATAATATACCCAGATATCTGCACTATACTCCATTATACACCCCCATATCTGTACTGCATCCCAATATACCCCAGCTCTGTACCCCAATATAGTATACCCAGATATCTGCACTATACTCCATTATACACCCCCATATCTGTACTGTATCCCAATATACCCCAGCTCTGTACCCCAATATAATATACCCAGATACCTGCACCATACTCCATTATACACCCCCATATCTGTACTGTATCCCAATATACCCCAGCTCTGTACCCCAATATAGTATACCCAGATATCTGCACTATACTCCATTATACACCCCCATATCTGTACTGTACCCCAATATAATATATCCAGATATCTGCACTATACTCCATTATACACCCCCATATCTGTACTGTATCCCAATATATCCCAGCTCTGTACCCCAATATAATATACCCAGATATCTGCACTATACTCCATTATTCACCCCCATATCTGTACTGCATCCCAATATACCCCAGCTCTGTACCCCAATATAATATACCCAGATATCTGCACTATACTCCATTATACACCCCCATATCTGTACTGCATCCCAATATACCCCAGCTCTGTACCCCAATATAGTATACCCAGATATCTGCACTATACTCCATTATACACCCCCATATCTATACTGTATCCCAATACACCCCAGCTCTGTACCCCAATATAGTATACCCAGATATCTGCACTATACTCCATTATACACCCCCATATCTGTACTGTATCCCAATATACCCCAGCTCTGTACCCCAATATAATATACCCAGATATCTGCACTATACTCCATTATACACCCCCATATCTGTACTGTATCCCAATATACCCCAGTTCTGTACCCCAATATAATATACCCAGATATCTGCACTATACTCCATTATACACCCCCATATCTGTACTGTATCCCAATATACCCCAGCTCTGTACCCTAATATAATATACCCAGATATCTGCACTATACTCCATTATACACCCCCATATCTGTACTGTATCCCAATATACTCCAGCTCTGTACCCCAATATAATATACCCAGATATCTGCACTATACTCCATTATACACCCCCATATCTGTACTATATCCCAATATACCCCAGCTCTGTACCCCAATATACCCAGATATCTGCACTATACTCCATTATACACCCCCATATCTGTACTCTATCCCAATATACCCCAGCTCTGTACCCCAATATAATATACCCAGATATCTGCACTATACTCCATTATACACCCCCATATCTGTACTGTATCCCAATATACCCCAGCTCTGTACCCCAATATAATATACCCAGATATCTGCACTATACTCCATTATACACCCCCATATCTGTACTGTATCCCAATATACCCCAGCTCTGAACCCCAATATAATATACCCAGATATCTGCACTATACTCCATTATACACCCCCATATCTGTACTGTATCCCAATATACCCCAGCTCTGTACCCCAATATAATATACCCAGATATCTGCACTATACTCCATTATACACCCCCATATCTGTACTGTATCCCAATATACACCAGCTCTGTACCCCAATATAATATACCCAGATATCTGCACTATACTCCATTATACACCCCCATATCTGTACTGTATCCCAATATACCCCAGCTCTGTACCCCAATATAGTATACCCAGATATCTGCACTATACTCCATTATATACCCCCATATCTGTACTGTATCCCAATATACCCCAGCTCTGTACCCCAATATAATATACCCAGATATCTGCACTATACTCCATTATACACCCCCATATCTGTACTGTATCCCAATATACCCCAGCTCTGTACCCCAATATAATATACCCAGATATCTGCACTATACTCCATTATACACCCCCATATCTATACTGTATCCCAATATACCCCAGCTCTGTACCCCAATATAATATACCCAGATATCTGCACTATACTCCATTATACACCCCCATATCTGTACTGTATCCCAATATACCCCAGCTCTGTACCCCAATATAATATACCCAGATATCTGCACTATACTCCATTATACACCCCCATATCTATACTGTATCCCAATATACCCCAGCTCTGTACCCCAATATAGTATACCCAGATAGCTGCACTATACTCCATTATACACCCCCATATCTGTACTATATCCCAATATACCCCAGCTCTGTACCCCAATATAATATACCCAGATATCTGCACTATACTCCATTATACACCCCCATATCTGTACTGTATCCCAATATACCCCAGCTCTGTACCCCAATATAGTATACCCAGATATCTGCAGTATACTCCATTATACACCCCCATATCTGTACTGTATCCCAATATACCCCAGCTCTGTACCCCAATATAATATACCCAGATATCTGCACTATACTCCATTATACACCCCCATATCTGTACTGTATCCCAATATACCCCAGCTCTGTACCCCAATATAATATACCCAGATATCTGCACTATACTCCATTATACACCCCCATATCTGTACTGTATCCCAATATACCCCAGCTCTGTACCCCAATATAGTATACCCAGATATCTGCACTATACTTCACTATATACCCCCATATCTGTACTGTATCCCAATATACCCCAGCTCTGTACCCCAATATAATATACCCAGATATCTGAACTATACTCCATTATACACCCCCATATCTGTACTGTATCCCAATATACCCCAGCTCTGTACCCCAATATAATATACCCAGATATCTGAACTATACTCCATTATACACCCCCATATCTGTACTGTATCCCAATACACCCCAGCTCTGTACCCCAATATAGTATACCCAGATATCTGCACTATACTCCATTATACACCCCCATATCTGTACTGTATCCCAATATACCCCAGCTCTGTAC